>NC_070600.1:7221670-7326670 GCF_027409825.1 Scomber japonicus | reverse complement strand
GAACAGTGAAAGAAGTTTTCCTCGCTGTAATCATTCCTCCTGTTCATACGGGCTGTTAAAAGATCCCCGTCAAATGTGCTTTCAATGTCAATAACATCACATCTCAATCCACATCCTCATTTAGTGCATAAATGCATTTAATGGTTGACGTGAAGCTTATATGAGGCTTTAGCATTCTGAGATATTCATATCAAGTGGTTATCTGACACATTTACAGTCTTTTTAGCATCAAATTCCCTCTGTGTTTCCTTGGGCAGTGTTTCCCTGTTGAGCTGTGGTGAAAGTAGGCACAAAAGAGGGACTTTGACACTAAAATGACTGTAACACTGAATATTTTTTTCAATCCCTTTCCTATTGGTTTGTTTACATTGTAACAAAAAGGTAAGAAAGCACCTTTTTAATATTTACTATCTGGTTTGCATTGTGATGTGGGGAGCTAGAAAACATTTTAATGGGTAACATGAACATTGCAGTGTGACCATCTTGTTTTTAAGGTAAGTGATACAATAAAGGAAACAATAACAGTAACTACATTTGTCTCCCAGTCTATATTTCAGTCTCACTTAGATATTTTGAAAGAACTAACCAGCAGTGTTACTGTTTTATCACACCCTGCCTTGTAGTTCCTAAGTGTGCCCACTAGAGGGCAGTTATTATTATTATTGTTATAGCAACTTCTAGGTAATATTTTTGTGTAAATATTGATGTTATGCTTAGTATTTTTCATAATCACACAAATAATTACATGTACATATTTTTATCCATATATTGTACTTACTATTATATGTTAGCTACGCATTTATGTCAAATTAGTTTTGCAGTTCTTCGCTGTGGCCAGTGGAGGGCAGTGCACATTCATGTTTATATGATTTAAAACTTCCTGGTTTTATTTAATGTTTGTTTGTCTGGCAGCATCATGCTGATATTAGTAGCTGCCTTGGGTACATTTTTGAGGACACAACTGACAACATTTCGTCCGAAGATGGTCTTCCTTCAGTAAAAGCAAGGAAGTGAATTTATCTATATTTGATTGTCATGAAACACCACATCATTACCTAATTGGCCTATATAAGTCATGTGACGTACCCCTGAATCTATGTGACTGTCTTTATTATTTGGTTATTCAAATGTTGGTCTGACAGGCAGATGGGCCTGGATGTGGTGCTGTCGACCCTGAACCAAGGGTGTCTTTGATGGGGACATTTCTATTACACCCAATAATGTTCAGTTTCCTTTTAACTCAGATATTAAACATTTAAAATTCCTCTCCTGACACATTTTAGGATGTATATAAAAAAGTTTGAATAATAATTTGTATCTGATATATTACAAAAAACGTTATATTATCTTGTTAATATCCTTAAAATGACATCTCCTTCTCCCTCATTAAAAAGTCAAGAATCTATAAATATGCAAATACTTTTCATTTCAAAAGTTTAACTGCTGGACACAAGAAGATGTCTCCTACTCCACTGTAAAGTCCATTCTCAGTGTTTGCACTAGACGCTTCATGTCTCCATATCACATTTGTGTAAGATGAATATTGGCCTGGGATTGGCTTCATGCATGTAGCTGTGCCCCTTAAAATTGGATTTTCAGTGAGCTCAGAGAAACTTACAACTTTCAGCAGATGAATGTGAAAACGGCCTTCTAGTGTCAAACTCTGCACATGCATAATCTGTGTGCACATAGACAGATGCTACTGGATATGCTGCTCTTGACCCTGAACCAAGATTTTCTCTAATGGAGACTTGGTATCATTTCATTACACCAAGTAATGTTCAGTAAGCTCATAGATATTAAATATTTAAGACTTCATTTGTCATTGTGCTAACTTGTTGCTGGAATTCATTTCAAAGCATAAGGACATAGTAACATGCTGATAATATTTATATTAACCTTTTTTCTTTTTACATAATAGATACAGTGTCCTTGCATATTTGACTTGCTCATTCATTTGCCACCTTATCTGCACTGTTCACTGTATAACCATGTTTGCTCCTCTACCATTTTGCTCTTATCAGTAGTTCTATAATTGTCATATTATTCACAACTGCTATTTAAATACTGTTGTCAGCTTATCTATTGTTCACTTTACAACCATATTTACACTTTTGCTTTTCATCAATAGTTTTACATTATTTTATTATTGGCTCTTCCTTTCCTAGATATGGATATATGTTTTGTAAAAATGTGCTCAGCTTTTATACTGTAATTCCTTGTATTGTGCACTGCCTGTGAGTTTGACACAACATTTCACTATATGTACTTATATGTGACAAATATAAATCTCTTCATTTCTTGACTACTTAAAGTTTTCCTTAACACTTTTATACGTTTCAGGGTTATTATAGTTAACAAAAACTAAGACTAAAACTAGCAGTGAAAAAAATATGTTAACTGAAATAGAAATAAAAACAATAGTTAAAAAAAACTAAATAAAAACTACAATGAACAATACAAAACAAACTAAAACAAAACAGAATTGCAGATAAAATGGCTTTGCACAATTGGTGCTTTTAATAAGCAATGACTTGGTAAACCACTAAGACTGAAACTAAAAAGTAAAACTAGTCAATTCCTCAAAATAAAAATAAAACTATTTAATCACTTGTTTAACAAACTAAAACTAAACTGAAATACAAAAAATAACAACTACAACTAAATAAAAATAAAAACTAATGACAATTTCAAAACTATAATAACCATGCTTGTAATTAAGTACATGTATTTAAGTATTTATTTTGACTACTCTATCACATCAGGCTGTTATGTCTTAATGTAAATGGTTGTAGTCCTCTCTGTAATGCTCGGCGGCTCCGGCAGGGGGCGCCAGTTGCACCAACTCTCAGCCAGACCGCGAGACATGTGGCTGGGACTTTCTGAAAGCTCCGCTTCGCTCTTAGCCATAAACAAGTACCGGAGAGTGCGATTCGTCAGCATTTCACAGCAAGAGTTGGGACACTAATAACAATTTAGCAGGCGCAGACCGGCCGCAGGCAGCACTTTAAAAGGTGAGTAACCACAATCGCCGCTAGCTAACTAACGTAAGAGCTAACTACTAGCTGGCTAAAGCGACGTAAGCAGGTGCTGTTGTTCAAAGCGGCTAGTTAGCTTCGAGCTAAACTCGAGCTAGCTAGCTGGCTAACTTATGACCTTCAATGCAATCTTCGAGGCTAATATTAGACACTATTTAGCCATGTTTGCTGCTGTGCTAACAACAGCCAGCTAGCTCGTATGTAGCTGTGTTTTTAGCTCGCTGTAGCTGCTCGGCTAACTAACAACAACCGTGTTGTCACCGTCGTGTTGGCACTGCTTGATCAAGTTGGTGCTAGTTTCTGTCTTCAGGAGCCAGGCCGTGCTTTCACAAGTAGCGTTTATCTATCTTCCAACGCAAGTACGATTTAGTTAACCATACAATCACCCCATTTAATGTAACGCGGTGTTCTTATCTCTCTTGAGGGTTGTGTGCCTATAAGTTAGCCGGTAGTGTTGGTTAAATGGGTGTCTGACTAAACGGAAAACACAGTTGACGTGACAGTTGGAGCACAAGGATTGAGATTGATTGCATGTGTTGACTTGGTTTATTTTAAGTGTTTACAGAGCTTGCACTTTCGCTCCCAGACACTAAAGCTGTGGGCCAGAGTTTAACTTTGAATACATGTCATAATTAAAGCGATTAAAGCTGGTTTGGGATCGGCTATCAGAGGATTTAAATCTCTGGCTCAGGTGGTTTCCTGCTCACTGTCAGACAAGTGTTGATGGTATGCTGTGGTGAGGTTGGTTCACCATGACCGTAGAGATAAACAACAGGGAAGAAGAGGGGATTATACAGCCCGAAAAACAAGAGATAGAATTGTTCCGCACCGTTGTTTGTCACTTTCACCAATGAAGTGATTCAAAGTTTCACTTGTATAGAAATACACTTTCATTTCCTGAGGTAAGTATATTCCCATGAGGTTTAGACATATATCAGCAGATATGGCAGCTGATAAATTACATAATAATGCAGTAGAGAAACACCAAAATTAAATTTTAGGTGATTTAGAAATATTAATATTGACTTTTTTTAATGAGATTTTTAAAGTCAACTATTGACTTAAAATATTGATAGTGATTGTGGTTGCAAAACTTAACCATGATCAGCATTTCACACTGTTTGCTTTGTGTAATATCCAGTGAGATTTCATTTGCAGTGTTTACAGTAGGGCCCGACCGATATATCAGTCAGCTGATGATGTATTGGTATTGGCACATATCATTTAATATGTTTTTTGTTACTTTAAAAGACATATAGGCTGTATATATTTAGGGCCATATTTGATCCCTATTCTCAATCCACGTTTCATACATACGTTACATAATATAATTTAATATACAGTACCAGTAAAACGTTTGGACACACTTTCCCATTCACATCAATGAGAAAATGTGTCCAAACATTTGACTGGTACTGTACATATATTTAATTTTCAGTAATTTATAATTATTACATTTCCAGTGAAGTTGACTGTTTTAGTGCACTTTTTACACTATTAAGTTTAAACTGTAAAATATCATGCCTCCATTACATTTAGACACAAGTGCTTGAACCACATTCGAGGGATCATTGCACAAATGTGCGTTTATGTATATGTTCTGTATATATATGATTATTTACTATATACCAATATCAGAATTTTTTAAATCCTTAATATTGGCCCCTAAAATCTAGTATCAGTTGAGTTCTAGTTTACATTAAGAAGAGAAGCAACACATCCGCTCAGTTAAGAAGGTGGAACCAGTGAATGTTTGCCATGTGTCTTTGATATACGGCTGAAAGGATTGATCAGTTATCAGTATTCTTGTTGGTTGATTTTCTTTTGACCACTTGATTAATCAACCGGTAGTGTCACCACAAAAAAATGTTGTCCTCGTTTATCAGTTTATTGTTTAGTAAGTGTGCAAGGATTTACGTATGTCTGTAAACTGCAGACAGTATTAATTGAGAGAGAGAGAATGAGAGTGGGATTGTCATGAGTCAGCTACAGGCTGATGTAGGTCTTCCAGTAAAAAGTGGACGTAAGCTTATATATGGAGTTGTGTGAACCTCAACAGAGCAGTGTCTCATGCTCCATGACTGGGTAATGATTGTTTCATAAGATTATCTGCCCAGACAAAAATACAATCCTAGCAGAAACGCTGAAGTACACTTACAGAAAATGAGTGAAATAATGTCCGTTGGCAGCAACAGACTATAAATATGGTTTAGTTTTATAATGTGAATAAATGTCTCTCTCTTTTCTGTGATTACTGCTCCTTCCAGCTACTCTATTGATTCTTGAAAACTGAGCTTGTAATATTTCAGTTGGCTTTTGTGATTGAATAAGAAGATATTTTTTGATGGTAATGTGGCATCAAGCTGTTTTTTATAGATAGATAGATAGATAGATAGATAGATAGATAGACAGATAGACAGATAGATAGATATAAGTTATGGATCATTCACATCTCTGACAATCCAATGGAGAAAACGTATTACTAAAAATACCCAAAAGTACAAATATAAGTGTATATATGTAATAAATAATACAATTCTCATTGTGCAAATTGACTTGACTGCAGTATGTAAAAGATATACCACCTGTGTACACAGCACATAGTCTAAAATAAAACCAGACTGTGCGCACTACGGCTGGGCAGAAATGTCAATAATGTGACATAAGACTAGATCATCTGACATATTGGTTATCAGTGTTGTGATGTAGCTCATTTGTTGTTTTCCACTTCTTCTGTTTAAGTGAGATACATTTCTGAATTTGAGTCTATTTAGTTGTTTCAATAAATGCTATTTGTTAATTTTTCTATAGTGAGTTCTCATGTCTACATAATGCACGCTGCAAATTCCCACACATTTCAGCAGCATTTAAAATACAATTAGTTTATTGAAGATTGTGAATAATGGTTTTAAATGGCTCTTAAAATATACACAATACTTTTTGGACGATTTTTAACTGTATAAATTAAATTGAGTGTTTTCTCAATTTTAGACTACAGTAGTTTAAACATGTTTAAATGTCATGGAAATGAGTCATTAGAAACGTCTGTAATATCTACACAACAAAGAATTGTCTTTGTACAGATAATCCAACAGTCATATTGTCACCTACTTATACTTTTATATTGTTGACACATGGGGCGATGCTTATGGACGTAAACCCAAGCAGGAACGAGAGACACAGGCAGCAGGCAGAGAGCGGGAGATTTTCCTTCCAAAAACAAATACCAAGACCCGGGGAGACATGAAAGCAGCTGCTCACTTACAGCTATGTGTGTTTACAGCAGAGAGCAGGAGAGAGGACAGATGTCTCATTGTCAAAGAGTTTTGAATTTCCGACGCCGCTTTAAAAAAAAATAAATAATAAATGATCATATGTGCAACGTGAACTAACTAAACCAGACAAACAGGTCCACCTTAACAAAAATAAATGTCACAACATAATTTCTGCTCTGATGTGTTACAGTAAGTTGTGGAGATGCTGCACATTGCCAGATATTTGCCCTGTTGGTAGAGCTGGGACCATATGGCAAAAATATTATCTCACAATATTTTCCCCATTATTAATGTTAAGATGATGTTGACAGTATATGTTATATGGCTACAGTTTCCATTCACTTGTTAACTAGCCATAAATGCTTAAATAAATACAACTAAACTACACTGAAAAAAAGTAAGGATTAATCAAAGATGCTGTATTGAATTTCTTTTTTATATCAGGAACATGAAGACTGAACCATGACACACATTAAGATTAAAACATGACTTATTGTAGAAAATATAGACACTAAAGCTTACCATACAAGATATAATAAATAAACCATTTCACATCATCTCTTATAAACGAAAACCAAGTGCAAACTGTGGCACATTTTAGATTTGTAAACATATAAATAACTTGTAGTATAAACCTTTAAATGAGTTGTACCTTAGGGCACAGGAACAGTATATAACAGTACTGAGTGTATGTAGATTATGGTAAGTTGCAGAAAGCCACATTTCCATGCAGTTGACGCCGACTCGCATGGCCAGTTTTCAGGTGTGCAAATAGGCTGTTTGTGGCAAAGGCCAGTTATGAATCATTTGCAAATCTTGCAAAGTATATTCTGCTATGTGGTGTCCTTTATTCTTTTTTTTTTTGGTTCCACATCTAACATCGGCAACGTCTCTATCCGGATCAGACCAGACAGACATTTTCAACATCCCTGTGATAATCACTTATGAGATTTGCAGTCAAATAATCTGCTGTGTGTCCCGGGAACTTCATCACCGTTGATGTTCAGCCTGAAAACTGCCTGAAGCCAGTTCTTTGAGCTCTAACATGGCCTTCCTCTGGGTCCTCTGTAGCACTCATCACTTCAGAGACTAAACCATCCACAGGTTTTAAAGATTAGAAGTGGGTTTTGCTTTCTTTCTTCTAAACGCGTAGTTTGCTTAGTCATAACAAATATGATCTTGACTATCTTCTTATCTCAAACTTATCTGGATTTTATGACTTTCACTTGGCTGTAAAAAGAGCTTGATAATCAAACTATTTGTTTAAGTTGTTTTAATGTTTTAAGAGCAGATAAAGCTGCTAGAGGAAGTGGTGTGACATATAAAATCATCTCTCAATT
Organism: Scomber japonicus; assembly: GCF_027409825.1. Lineage (NCBI taxonomy): Eukaryota > Metazoa > Chordata > Actinopteri > Scombriformes > Scombridae > Scomber > Scomber japonicus. The sequence goes on along the minus strand of NC_070600.1, from coordinate 7,319,017 downwards.
TCTAAATATTTAGAATTTTTTAGATTAATGGATTGATCATGAGCTGATTATTCATGGTCATTTCAATTTCGGCTGCCTTACCTCGGTAAGAAGTTTTTTACCATCTTAATTTTACAGTTTATTTCACATCCCACTCGGCCCAACCTGAAGGATTCCTCTAAATCCAGCTTTATCAACTTACTATTATTAAACAGAACAGAAGAAACTCCGAACTTTTTGATAAGCAGGCCTTTCTATGTGACGCTAGTCCAATCTCTGACACTCTGAAAATCCCTACTCCTGAATTAGCTTTAAGTAATTGTTCCAATGTTTTAGATAAGCATGCATCTTTTATTCCAGAAACAAACTGACTAGACACACCTTCGTCATTGGCCTGGCTTCAGACGGTCAAGGAATAAGTGCAGTGCTGCTGTCAGAAAAGCCTCAAACTGACTATTATCTGCACTCCTTCCTCTCAGCTCTAGCACTCTTCCTCTGTATGTTAATGGCTCAGGTCTGATTTCTGTTACTCTGGCCCACATACTTTGAATATTTAATACCACTGAGTCAATTCCAAGGTTCTATCGCCGATTTTATTGATTGTAATTGTTATTGCTTTTAATATTTTAATTGTTCTTATTTTATTGATTTAATTGTCAATTTGTTTATTGACAATTCCTGCACTTTAACCTCTAAGCTTGTTTTGAATTTATGTCGTCATATAATTGTATTTAATTGCTACCTCGGAGCTCTCTTTGCTGACTGTAGTTGCGTCTGCTCTTAATGCTTGTTTGTATCTCAGCAAACAAGCAAAAACTGGTCTTTTATTATACTCTTTTTCATGCTAATCATTCATCTTTAGAGTGAAGTACTTGACATATTTGATCCGATAAGCTGACATCGTTTCTTTTGTGTCCACAACATCTAATGTTTCTCTCCGTCTCTTCTGTGTTGTAGTGGTGATCAGGACAGCCCGGGCCTGGACATGACTGGAGCTGGAAGTGGTAAGACTTGACTCATTACAGTCATATTACATGAACAGCGTGCTCCATCAGTATACACTTCTTACTTACCAGATCTAAGCCCTAAATAAAAAAAACCTTGTCTTTAGGTGGCCAGGGCCCTCCTGATGGGACAGATGCTGAGGAGGCGGAGAAGTGTCCTATCTGCCTGGGTGTCCTGGCTGGTGGCGAGCTTGCCATGCCCGACAGCTGCTGCCATGTCTTCTGCCTAAGATGTCTCCTCACATGGGCAGAGGTGACAGTCAACGCTATTACGTTCAATTTAGAATTCCATGAAAGTTGTGATAAAGTAGTTAGGAGGTAGAGACACAGACGTAGTGAGCTGGTTTGTAGCCAATATACATTTAAGAGCATTATCCCAGGGTCTAACTGTATTTACAGCAGTTTAATAGAACTCTATTGTGTGTTAGAAGCTTATAAAAATTGCTAAAACATATTAATTTCTACACTTGTCTACATTTTTGACCAAATACTTGGATATCGATATTGCGATAATATTACAGGGATGACTATTGGTGCTTTCACAAAATATTTACACCGTGAGATTTCTGATAAATAATCATCAGTAATGTGGATATAATGACTAAATGGGTAAAGGTCAATTACACCACTCTTCCGTAATGCAGCCTTTAAAACAATAAAAATGTGCGTTATCTAAATAATGACGATGTCTAGTCTCATATCACAATATTGATACAATATTGATGTATTGCTGTGCCCTCAATTATGTATAATTTGTTTTAATATTTGAGTCCAAAGTAGTTAAAGCCTTGTGCCATTAAACTTAACTAAATTAAATTTGATCGTTTGCATGCAAAAAATAGTATTTAGTATCTCACCCAGAATGTGAAAAATGTTGGTGTGGAAGAATGAAGGCAGCTAGACTAGTATTAATTGATGTGTGCTGTTACTATGACATGTTAATGATGTTTTGCTTGTTTGCTTAAAAGTTGCAGGTGGCTCCTTCGTGCCCGGTGGACAGGAGACCTTTCAGTAGTGTTTACAGATGGGACGGACATCTCAGCTGTGTGCAGGTCAGTCTGCTTTCTATTCATGTTCCTTCTGAGTTGAAGACATCAGGCTCCTTTTTCCTCCTTCTGAATAACTCATTTGCCATCGCTGCTGTTCATTCACGTAGTAAATCATAGTAAATCAAAAGCTTCATTTTAAGTGGGGTGTAAATGATGTCCTCTTCTGTTAATGAAAAAGTTGTTATCTCTGGGACGTCCTGGTGGCCTTCCCTTGACTAGGGACCTTTGTTGTGTGTCGTGCCCCTCTCTCTCCTCCCATGTTTCTGGTCATCTTAACTGTCCCTATCTAATAAAGGCAAAATGAAAAATCTTTTCAAGATGCTTCCCTGTGTTCATGAACCAATCAGCATGCGGTTTGTCATCTGTTTCTCTACTGTTTTGCATTTCATCTTTAAACAAAGAGAAGAAGAATAGCTTCATATCCTCACAATTGACAGGCTGTATTTAATCAGGCCATCACTTTTTATTAAACTCTTGCTTGAACATGGGAATAAATATTCAAAATGTAATATCCTGTTTGAAGTCAAAATATACAGTCTATAAATGCAACAGTTAGAACAAATAGTTTGTCTTGTGATCCAGCTGAGGTTGTCCTTAAAATGTACTATGAGATTGACCTATCAAATGCAACAAATGAGCAAAGCCGTGATGATTGGATAAGCATCTGAGAAGCAGTGTGAGGAAGTATCTTGGGGGTTTCATCACTCTATGCAATCACTTCAGCTTAATGTAGAATTAAAAACACCCAAACTAAATGTGTCTTTTAATTTGTGTTGTTTTAAGGTGCCGTTCAGGAAGCTGCCAACTGAACCTGACGCTGAGAGTTGCTGCTGTAGAAACCCTGAGCAGAAAGTCTGTCTCAAGTGAGTATCACTTTTTCCATTGAAGCTATTTTAAAAAGACTTCACAGAAGCAGAAGATAACATAATAAACTGTTGGTTAGAATATAAAATCAACTTCTTTGGAAACCAATTTGAGAACAATTTCAATGTTTTTTTGCTCTCCAGAAGAAAGCCAGGTAGAAGACTGAGGCGGCAAAAGGTGGAGACGGCAGCTGATTCCAAAACGAAAGGACTTGTGAGAAAATGTAAGTTAGAACCCTTTTAAGTACGTGTGACCAACAAGCATGTTTTCAGCAATGTCTAATAGTCTTTAAATGTCCCTCCAGGTAACAATGACGACCCCTCATCACTGAGCAGAAAAAAGGTGTGTTTTTGATTTTTTACACATTAGTTTTAATGCCACATGCTTTGGTTTCGGTGTTGAATCTCATCACTGTTTGATGTGTTTGATCCAGGTGAGAGGAACAGAGTGCTGTGCTTGGTCACCGTCTCCCTGTGTCTCAACAACTACATCCACACAGGACATGTAAGTTAGGCTGCCTTTGATTCATTTTCACAGTAATACATGGAAATAAGATAGTTTGGTATGATGATGATGATTATTGAGCACTAGTTGCCAGACTTGCTAGTTTCCCGCTCTTTTACCTTTCAAAGAAAATGAGAGAGAGAGAGAGAGAGAGAGAGAGAGAGAGAGAGAGAATCAGGGGGTAGTGTGTTTTAAGAAAGCCCCCTGCTGGAGAGTAAGGCACATTACTTCAAATAGTCTGTTTGCAATATTGAATTTGAATAGGTTGCATATTAATTTTTTTGTCACAGCCCTCTACCAGCTGCATGCCTATTTCCAATCAGTGTAAAAGATTGACACAATTTATTGTAAAGCAACAAAGTAAACCTACAGCATCTTGTTTAGGAGTGATTTTAAAATTTTATGATTCAGACTAACTGGATTATATGTTTACAGCTTGAATGTTTTAATACTCGGTAAGTCCTTCATAAGTAACTCTTACCTTGTTTTAATCCTTGTGCAGTGCAGAGCCTGTGTGGGTGACAGAGGACATACCCTACGACACCGGGTTCAAACAGTGCAAACCCCAGGCGCAAGATAATCCGTGGCTGTCTCCTGCTGCTCCCATCACTGCTAATGGCACCTCAAGGTAATGAAATACCAACTGACCAATAATATAGCTTTGCTCGCTCCTGACGTTCCAGCAATATGTGGGATTATTTTTTTACTGTGAATAACCCTTCCAAGGACATTGTTCATATCAAACACGTTGGAAGCCGTTTTCTACATCTCTGTCCTCTTTTCTACAGTCCCTGCTGAGCTGAAGTCAGAGATTTAGAAAAGGAGATTATAAGTGATGTCAGTTTTTTGACACCTGCAATTTAAGTCTTATGAATGTCCATCCATCCAAACTGGACATTTTATACACTGTACATGACCCGATTTGTTGAATTGTCACAGTAGTAAAACTCAGTGTACGGTTGTAATGAAATTGTAAAAGAATGATTTAAGAGATATTACTAATTCAGTCACTGAGCTGAAATCTGACAACGCTCGTTCTGCTGGTATTACAGGCAGAGTTTCCATCCCAGTAATTGGAACCACAGCCCGAATCCATTTGGACTCTGCTCATCTCCCTTTACCTCCACTTCACTGTTTGGCCCTGGTCATTTTGGTGAGTCATGGTTTTTGTGTTAATTAAATTGTTTTAATTTTGTCAGTAGGATAGTGGCAGATAAAAATATGTGTACACATTTATGTGAGCGAAACATGGGTCAAATATGTGCAAATGATTTACAAAAATATGGAAGTAGGCCTCTTCAAGAGCAAATGTTTAATAAGATTTTAAATTTAAACTAAAATTTGACTCTTCTCATTTTTCGTTGAAGGGAATATAAACTCTAATATTACTGCCGCTATTGTGCATATTCTTCCATTTTTCAAAAGGCGATAAAGACAATTTTGGACATATTTTTGGAAACGAGCATAACCCTGTATAGCCTACCCTCAAAATTTGGACCCGTTGTGCGGTTTGCTTTCTACCTAGAAAGTGAAAGCAAGTTAGCTTAGCTTGCTAGTGATGGTAATTCCCACTGGAAGTTGCTTTTCATTCATGTTATTTCAATAGCTTGTTAAGTCATCACGGCTCCCACACACTGCTTTGATTATCACCATTATCTGAAGGAGGAGAGTCTAGCCAGTGTCTCCCCTTCATGGGTCTAGTTGAAGTGATTGCAAATAACCAGTCAAAAATCATCCAGTGGTTATGTAACTTCAGTATTATATGTATTATTCAACAGACACCATGACGCAGACTTACATAGACCTCTCAGAATATTGTAGGGAGTGCTCAACCCACATACATGACAGAAAAAGCTAACAACAACTTCAGCTCACCAGCTGCTTAAATGTCTGTGTGGCTGTTAAAATTTACGTTATACTGCAAACCATTTTTTGCGCCCTTCCATACAGATATTACACCAATCAAGTACCAGTACCAACACTGTCACTAGTACTAATACTGTTATGTCAGAAAAATAAAGAAATCTTAAATTTGACTTGAATACGCTAGTCAAAACAAACACAAGGTGTGCATTTCATAAAATTGTTCATCTTTAAAAACAACCAGGGTCTCCTGTATCTTATATAGTTTGTCTTCTACAGTCTTTCAGGGTGTAGTCTGCGCCATCACTTGTCCAAAAGGAGGAGAAAAGAGAGGCGGCCGAGCCTCAACCTCCAAAGCTCCCACCAAAGAGGCCGAGTCTAGACCATCCAGACGATCTGGACGCAACAGTAAACCCCAGGAAGAGCCTCCTGTGTCTGACCCACCATCACCGCCACAGTCTGGTTCGTCAGACTCTGACTCATCCACCAGCCAGCCCAGCAAGCCAGGCAGGGCTTCTCAGGTGCCAGCCAAGAGGAAGGGTAAACAGGTAACAAACCGCAAGGCCAGTGGGAAACGGAAAGCCACAACAAGAAAAAAGCGCTCTCCTGAATTTGTCAGCAGCCCAGCAAGTGAGGAGGAAGATGGTGACGGAGGTGACAATACTGAGAAGGATGATGAAGAAGACAAAACTGAAGTGGAGCAAGAGATAAATAATTTGGAGCAGCAGGATTCTGACGCTGAAGGAAGCCTCAATGCAGACCAGGACGGTTTCAACTCAGCTGATGAGCAAAGAGGTGGCGAACCTTCAAGCAATGACGTGGGACATGACAGCGATGAGGAACAATCTAATGATCACGAACAAGAACAGAAACCACACGAGGGAGATAACTACTTGTCTTGTTCCCCAGACTCGGCCCCGAACAGCCCTGCTTCATCTGAGGGCGACCAGAGCACAAGGGAGCAGGATCAGGATCAGGAGCAGCAAGGTAGCCCCATTTCCTCTGTGGATAAGCAGTCAGAGAAGGGGTCACCATCGCCCTCTGACTCTCACAACGCACTGTTGGAGAACCTTGGGTCACCGCACTGTGATGACCAGACTGAGCAGGATGATGAAATGGAGATTTGCGCAGGGTCAGAAGAAGGCAACGATGAAGAATCTCCAAAGGATGTGAAGACAGAATCATGTGAGAACTCTTCACAGCCTGGTTCTCCCCCAGCTGTACAAGAAGAAGCAGAAACTTCTGAGGACCCCGATGCAAAAATGTTTGGATCAGAAGAGCCTTCAGCAGTGGACAGCTCTGGGGAAGGCACCAAGGATGACGGTCCATCCCAGGATGACACTAATGTTGTCCCTATGGACTGCAGTTCACCCATGAGTGACAATGACAGCAATCCCTTTTTGGAACCATCGAAAGAGAGCACTGCCCCAGCTTCTGTAGAACCTCCTTCTGCAAACGAAGTTGCCAAGGACGACAGCACCAAGGACCAAGGGGAAAGAGAAAGGAGTCAAGAGAGGAAGAACGGCCGACAGCGGCGCTCTCGCTTCCACTCTCCAACCTCCACCTGGTCACCTAAGAGGGAGTCCAGACGAGATTCATCAAGACGCTCGCGCTCGCGGTCTAGAGAGCGTGATGGCAGCCCACCTTCCAGCCGCTCTTCCCGTGCTCGGAGCAGAGAAAGAGACAGGGACCGGGACAGTGAGAGAGACCATTCTAGGAGAGACCGTAGTCGTGAGAGGAGGAGGAGGCGATCCAGGAGTCGCTCCAGATCCAGGTCCAAGTCCCGGTCCCGATCTCGATCTAGGTCTCGTTCCAGAACAAGATCCTACAGACGGGGGCCCAGCCCCGAACGGTCGGCCTCAAGAGAGCAGTCTCCTCAGAGGAAGGAGCGTAGGGGTGGGTGGAAATCAGGGCAGGGCAGTGGGTCTGGTGGTGAGGGACGGAGGTATCATGGAGGCGCTGGCCGCTTTGAAAATGGCGTCCCTGCTGAAACTTCACCAGAACGCCAGGGCTGGTCGGATAATCCCGACTGGGTTACAGAAAAGACTCGTAGCGAAAGTGAGAGCAGGAACCGTGATTTTAGTGGTGGCTCACGCTGGGAAGACCGTGGGAACAGGGGAGAGTCAAGGGGCCGCGGGGGCCGTGGAGGGTTTGACCGTGGCCGAGGCGCAGGACGGGGCGGCGGCAACCGTAGCTTCTACAACCAGCAGGAAGATTCGGCTGACAACCGCTGGCAGCCCAGAAACAACTTCTCAGGTACAGGCAACAATTCAGGGAACGATGCATACAGCCGCTTCAATGAGAACCGTGGTGGAGGCCGGAGGAAAGAGTCGGAGTCAGGCGACTCTATGCTCGACCGGTCAGGCTGGTCTTCAGCATCCAGCTGGGCCGTCAGGAGGACGCTACCTGCAGACGTTCAGGATTATTACTCCAAGAGGGAGAGAGGAGGACAAGGAGGCTGGAACCGATCAGAGGAGGAGCAAGCAGCAGCAGGTCAAAATCCATCCAACTCTCACACAACAACTGTCAAAATGAGGCTTTTCTAAGTAGTTTCTCATCACTACAAGAACACCACTGCTAGTGCTTGACAATACAGATATGTTTAAAAAAGCCCTCTAAGGTACACAGAATAGTCTTGTTTCAATTTATTGTTCTCTTTGAGGGTAGAAGTATGTAGTACCCCAGGCAGCTGTGCTTCATTAGACTTTAGAGGAAAGCGTTTTCTTTGATGTTCATTAATTCCTTTTGAAAGCCTCACAAGTGTTTTACTTGCACAGCTTCAACTTTTTAAATAAAAGGCTACATGTTTGATTTTACTGTTGTACTATCTTCCTTATTCCCCAGATCCCCCTAAAAGCGAGCCTCCCCCACAGGCCGTCCCAGGTAACGCTCCGGTGCCTGTGATGAACATGATGCCCCCTCATCCTCCTCAGCTGAATGTTGTTCATCATCACTACCCCATGCAGGGCCCTCGAGGAGCCCTGCCGGTCAGCTTGCAGCCTGCAGCGCCGTACGCCATGCCTCCTCAGGTCCCCGTGCACCTCCACCCTGCCGTGCCACTGCTTCAGGTGCCCGCCGTCGGCGCTCAGGGCCTCCCTCCCCCTCCCCCACCCCCTCCACCCATGCAGCAAGGCAGCCAGACAGCAGCAGCTCAGCCCGACGGCCACACAACACAGGTATGGTGCATTAGGATGTGATGACGCTACATTCTGTGCTTCCACTAGAATAAAGACGTTCAGCCTTCTAACAATCCTCGTTCCCATTCTTTGGTGTGTCGCAGATGGCGAGCACCATGATGGGTTATGGAAAACCTGCCCTGCTTCCCACCCCAACCAAAGCTGGGGTTGCCATGGCAACCCAAGGCCAGCAGGCAGCCAACCAGGTGCTACCATCCTCTACAACTCAGCCCGCTCATCATAATAGGGCTCAAGCTGACAGCTCCAAAAAAGAAAAGGTAACCTACTGCCTACTCTACCTGTCACTCCATCTCTCTCATCTTTCAAGAGAAGTGTTTTGTTTATTTCAGTTTCTTTGACACAATCTGATCTCCTCTTGCTCTAGAAACAACAGATCCAAGAGAGAGCTATAAACGAAGTGAAGACAGCCATCAAACCCTTTTACCAAAAGAAGGAAATCACAAAGGAGGAGTACAAGGAGATTGTCCGCAAAGCTGTAGAGAAGGTACACAGTTCTGACATGTATCATTTCTGACACCAGTTGATGGTACGCTTCTGCCACCCAATTACTGTGCTTTCCTGTGAAGCTTTTTGTTTTATTATAGAGCGTCAGATTTTCCTCTTGAAATTCTTGGGTGCTAAATTTTCTCAGTTTTTCATTGCTTTTAATTTTTTTTTAAATCCCATGTATATCTTGTTATAACCACCAGGAGGAAGTCTTGTGGAGTTTCCCCAGCTGGCAGCTCATATTTGCTCACAATGATTTATTTTTTTTGTCAGGTGTGTCATAGCAAGAGTGGCGAGGTGAACTCCAGTAAGGTGGCCAACCTGGTGAAGGCCTACGTGGACAAATACAAACATGCCCGCAAGAAATGAAATCCCGCTCTGTTGCTGGTGTGGCGATGCCCTCACAGACCCATTCAGCTGCTCAAGTGCAATTTCTTCTAGCTGGAATTCGGCCTCCAAACTGAAAGACAACGGAGAGCCAACACTTTCTTTTTTTTGATATCTCTCTTTTCTTGAATGATGAAGATTTTTTTTTTTTTTTTTTTTTATAGATTTCATATTTTGTTAGAAAAAAAAAAGAATGACCCAATCAGAAATTGTAATGCAAGAGCCCTTTATTTTGCATAGATCATGTGACTTGGGGAACTACTGTAAGGAGTGCAGGGTAGCGTGGGGGGGTGGGGGGGTGGGACAGTTGATATTAAAATGTAACGCTCAAATAAACAGCGTCTGCTCATGTAGTGGAGGGACTCTCCCAGGTTGCCGGCTGGTATGAGGAATTTCTCCTATATGGCACCCTGATTGCATTGCTTATTAATTCAATATTGTCAATGTTCTTTTTTAAAAATATTATATAATATTTCAGATGAAAGCCTAGTTTAAAAAACAGTGCATTGCCTTTATTAATCTCAGTGGCCCAATGATGCTTGTGATTGTAATCAGGGCCATGATTGGTTGAGAAGATGCAAAGTGGGATGGCCAATCAGCAGTGAGTGTGTTATGTAAGGCGCAGGTCCCAGGGGGACAGATCAGGTGAATTGAACCCCACGCCCTGCCTGAATGTCTAATAAATGTCAATGCGTGAACATGAACTGTGCAAAGTATCCAGAGAGTAGTGAAATAAATTAGCTGCTTCCTGACGTGCTCTGTGTGTTTGTCACAGGTTTCTCACACAGGAAGGAAATGCCTGCGTTTTACATTTTAAACATGGTAGGGTTTCCTTCCTTAAATTTTAGTTTAGTCTTCATCTCTGTTGTTATGATGTTTCTGCTCTGCACTTCCCTGAAGCCTTTCATTATCATCACCTTTCAAACAATGGGTGCTACTGTAATCAGTTTGTCTGAAGGGGGTTGTGCTGAATTGTCTGATGCAGTTAAAGTGTCTCTTGGGGGTTTGTTTTTGCCCACAACACACTTACACCACAATGGCTCCTCATTTCTTTTTCCAACAAAATAACTACCAGATAAACCAAATGGAAAAGTTTCCATTTGCTGGAAGTACAGTAGGTTGGACCACTTCATGTATAATGTTAATGATAAAAACGTTCTACACAAATATGTATCATTTTCTTGGGCTTCCCTCTAATCTTCCTAAAGAAAAGTTAAACACTCTTAACTCTTTTGGGCCTTGTACAGTTAATTAAATGAAATCATGTCAAGCTTAAGGGGAAAATGTGTCTTTGGTGGAGCTGCTAGCAGCTCTACACATCTCAGATTTGTCAAGGACCCAACTGTGCTGCTTTTTCATGAGAAGTCACAAGCCAAAAAGGATGGGAACCTTTGCTTTGAAGTCTCTAACAATGAATTGTATTTTGTACGTTTATCAGGCGTGTTTTTATAGTCTTGATCATCAAAGTATAGCTGTCAGGTATGTGTAGTGCAGTTAAGTAAAAATACATGTGCCTCAAACTTCACAGTATTTTGTTAATTTCCACCAATGAAAAAGATAATCAGTGTATCTTGTAGCGGTATCTTCTGACAACATGTATTAATTATGAATTATTAGACTAATGATCCTGGCAATCAAGACTTTTGTAGACATCATGCTAAAACGGTTTCCAGCTGTGTCGTGTCCTCTTCTGACCACCAGGGAGCAGCCTTGTCAAAAGAGAAGTGATGCTCATCCCACAGGAACACGTTTCATTTTGATCCAACACTTCAGTCATGCTTGATGAGATTCTCTATTAATCTGCTCTTAATTATGAACTCTCAATTATGCAGGCATCTTTTTTCTATGTGCGAGGCTTAAAGTAACTATAAAATGTGTTTATATACTCAGAAATAATCAGATTTTATGAGTCATTATTCAACAAAGGAGGGTAAGTAAAGAGGATGAAAATTAGGCACAATTTATACTTTATATTCAAATTTGGCAGTAGTATCTTAAACTATATAGGCTACTGCATTAATGTATTTGTAGATTTTGTGTTCTGATGACCTTTACAGCAATATATTAATAATATCCAGGAAACCCACAAGGTACATAAGAATAGAGTAGATCTATTGTCATTGCAAGTTTACAATGAAACGCTGTTTGAGCAGTCCAATGCAGCATAAAAAATAAAATAAGGTATATACACATAACATTAATACATTACAATACATTAATATACACGCAGCCAAGCACATCTCACCCATACCTATGACCACATACACATTCATACCCATAAAACTTAAAATAAGGTCTAAAATATAAGGTCAAAGTTCAGCGTTCAACACAATAAATGAATGCACAATTACACAAGAGAAAAAGATAAAAGAAAAATCAACACTGCTACATCAGGTTATGACTTTTTTTTAAAACAGTCAGCTCCACCATATATATCTGATGCATTTCATCTATCTTTATGCAACTGGACTTATTCAAATTCATGTAGATCTGTTAACTTTGTCCTTCATGGCTCTCCAGGCAAGTCCAGACCAAAGGTTCAGACAGGCCTTCAACTATCCTATGTGATTTGTGGTCCACAATAGTTAAAAGGATCCTTTAAAAAAAACAACCCACCATTACTTACAGACAGGTGACAAATTACTGTAAAACCATCTTCAAGTGTTTTAGTAAGGTGTTGGGCGACCATGCGCCACCAGAACAGCGCCAATACTCCTAGACACTGATTCAACAGTCTGTGAACTCAATTCCCTCATTTGGTGTTTTGATGATGGTGGTGGAGAGCGCTGTCTAACACGTCACTCCAAAATCTCTCATAGCTAGTGAACTGGGTTAAGATCTGGTGACTGTGAAGGCCATAGCATCTGATTCACAAAACCCCTCGCGTCCTTTGGGGGGCATTGTTATCCTAGAAGAGACCATGCCCATCGGGATAGAAATGTCAGATCATAGTATAAAGGTGATCACTCAGAACAACTTTGTTTTGATTCTCAGTGACCCTTCCTTTTAATGGGACCCACGCTATGCCTACAAAATGCCCCCCACAGCATAACAGAGCCACCAGATCCCCTCACTGTAGGGGTCAAGCATTCAGGCCTCTACTGGTTTTTCCTTTAATACTAGCAGCTCATGGCTGTTTTATAGGTCTTAAGTTGTATGTCTTTTAGGCAGAAGCTGTAAACTAGATTGAGGATGCAATGAAAAAATAGAGATTTGTTATTTTTCACTTTCTTATGTTCTCCAGATAAGAAATTTAAATAATCCACCCCCAAAACCCCAGCGCCCCCTAGTGGCCTCTGTTGAGGTTGACTATCATTCTGACAACCATTTAACCTGATGTTTGGACGTCCCTATTTGTTTCATAATGCCACTATATTGTCTCCAGAAACTCATAGAAATTCACCTGAGTGGGACTGCCGGACCAGTCTGAACTGTGTGTCCTCATAAACCACAATCCCAAACTCTGCTCAGATGAAAAGAAGCTGACACAGGACACAAAAACACCAACAGGCCATGTCATAGATTATCTTTTGATTTTAATTGGACATTAATTACAGGATATACATAGTGTTTCATTGAAACAAGAGTGTAACACTGGCGGGCAAAGCCCTCTTTGCTCCTGAGGTCAAGAGATGGCTGACGTACTCTCCAACCAAGATGTGCGTAACGAACATTTTGCTGATTTTGGGTGTGTTCAGGGGTCAAAAAGGACAAAAGACTGCTGCTGCATCAGTGGCTTCCAAATGTAACAGTTTTCACAGAATCAACACAGTAGGATAATTCAATCAGTTTTTACAGAGATGAACAGCTGAAGCTCCTAATTATCTGAAGAAATTCAATATTACAAATTCACTAGCTTGGGGTTTTTTTTGTTTTACAGCTCCAATGCATTATTGTAAAAAAAAAAAAAAAAAAAAAAAGTCCAAACAAAACAAAGCATATATACAGTTGAACTCAATAGATATATATACATATATATATACATACAATATTATATAAATATAGTAAAATAGATTAAATTACATTGATTTCACGGTCTTCCATAAATAGATGGACAATAACAGTTTGGTGATGTGTTAAGTTAGTGTTGGAAGCACAGTGCACCGTCAGATGACAGGCTCACAACCTGATGGGAAATAAGTCCACATCAAGCTCTCAAGTTCTTCATTGTGACATATTTCGAAAGCAGAAAACTGCGCAACCATACGTAAAAACACTCAAGATATCGTGACAGAGGCTCTCAGCTTTCTACGTTGACAGGTTTGGTTGTTGGTGGTCAATAACGCACCTGACATTTTAGGGTTTTTTTGCAAGTTTAACAGGTATATTACAACCACTGCATGTGGTCAAATTCAAAGTATTCTCCCATAAAGAAAAAAATTTATGTTTCCCCCGCCCCCGCATTAGGGTGGTGGAACTGGGGGCTCGGCGGCCTCCAGGTCTCAAAGCAGTAGTGTCGTTGCTGCAAACGCTATTCCAACAAGATCTTCAGCAGGTTATTAAGAGTAAATACAGTTTTCGAAAGAGTCCTCTTATGAGATACTCTGCAGCTCCCAGTGTCGGGTTGGAAAAGGCAGGTTCTGTTGACTTACACTATGTTTTACAAGGAAAGCTGACGCTATAAGCAAGGTCACAAAGCCTTGGTACAAATACTGAATAGGCGGTGTAGTAGGCCTTGTCTGTGAAAATTGAAATGTCTTTTTTTTCACAAGTGTGCTGAACAGTGAGTGCTTTTCAATATACAAAGATGCTTTACAAATACATTTTTGGCAAAGTAAAAAAGGAAAAGAAAAAAAAACTAATGGAAGGAACTTAATTGTCCTTGAGGATAAACTTTCAAGTCTGTTGCCTCTTGTCAATCTTCGGGAGATTTGCGTTCTTTTCTCAGCAGGATTTGCTGTTGCTGAGCTCTGAGGTCACAGCCACACTTGCAAACACATAAAACCGTACCTGAGTGTAAGCTGCATTTTGAACTCTAGGACTATGTCATTTTTGATTGAGGCACCTTCAAATATTTGTTTTCAGCTGTACCGTAACTACAAAAAAAGACATAAAGGGTAAAAACGAGCAAAAAATGACAATGAAAAAAGTTATAATAAAAAGAGAAAAAAAACAAGTAAAATACCATCTTTGTGGCCTATAACAGCATACTGTACAAAGTTCAGATACATTCTCTTGGAATGGCATGGTCTATTGCTCAGAAGGTAAAAGCTGAGCATCAAGTGAGTTCTTGTGTATTTCTTCTTTTACAATAGATTTCGATCTTCGTTGGTTTGCGCGGTTGTAGCAGTCCAGCGCTGAGTCTCCTCTCCTCAGGCAGGCCGCGGCAGGAGAGGTGGTGTTTAGTGTCCATTGGCGTTTTCAGTAGAGGCGTTCCGGACCCAGTTCATGATGATGAGGCTCATACAGCCGATCATGACCACGAATCCGCAAATCAGGAAGCAGGTAGCCTGTAGAGGGAAACAATTTCATATTAACCTAACATGTCCACCCAGAGTGACTTGTGGGACACATTTGACATCCAATTTCTTGCTTAGAGTTTTATGAGAAACTATTTTCCACAAAGACATGACTTAAAGGCTTCCAGAGATGACTTTCTGATGATTTTATAGGTATAACAACAAAATCCGTACCCCAATCTTTTGCACAGATTTCATGGACTCCTTCTTGACCAATTTGATGTAGAAAGCAGAGGGCAGGATAAAGATGAGCATGGCAGCAGCAGATGAACCTGGGTAGGGAATAAATTAGGCATTTTAGTCACAAGAATTTCTATTTGGGCTGCTTTTAACGACGTTATTAAACACATTAAACACAGACACTTACCAATGAAGCCGAAGATGTCCCTGATGGCTGGGACAAAGATGACCAGGGCGTTGGTGCAGGCAAGCAGGATCACTGTGATGATGGTGTGGCGGACCCAGCTGAACTCCTTTGAGGCGCACAGGAGCTGGTTGACAGAGGTACGAATCTACACAGACAGACACAAAGAGAGGTTATCCTTCATGACTCACTAAATTCTACTAACAAAAACTAAAAAAGATAGATCCGAGCTCAACGTCTTTGATACTTACAGGGAAGAGCACCACAGGGACGGTGAGGGTGACAGCGGTCAGCACAGCCAGACGGACGATCAGCAGGAGCACATCAAACTTGTACAACTTGGAGTAGGTGTGCAGCAGCTCATCCTCCACATGAACTGTTTGGAGAGACAGAAGAAACCATTTAGACCTGAAGCTCATAAGGTTTGATTCCTGAACACAACAGGTAATACGTAAAAACAGTAGATGGGTAGGAGGCTTCTTAGCTGCCAAATTTGGTTATAGCTGACAGAAAATTTATCCATGACACCTTAAATAGCGTCATTGTGTCGCTTATGAGAACAAAATGTGTTTCCAAACATGTGTTTTG
The DNA here is from genome assembly GCF_027409825.1 of Scomber japonicus. Taxonomy (NCBI): domain Eukaryota; kingdom Metazoa; phylum Chordata; class Actinopteri; order Scombriformes; family Scombridae; genus Scomber; species Scomber japonicus. The sequence goes on along the minus strand of NC_070600.1, from coordinate 7,303,273 downwards.
TAATGTATCTGTGCACAACTCCTGCAAGCCTCATAGCACTATTTCTTGAGCATTTTTACTAAATTTGTTGACTCTATTTAGTGCCTTTCTAGTCTTCCAACCACTCAAAGTGAACAGTTCAGTATCTTGCCCAAGAGCTGTGATCAAACCGCCGATCTTCTGTTTCAACCCCCTCTACCTCCCAACCTTCCTGTTATTGCCTAAACATGTCCTAAAGGTGGCAAACACAATCTATCTGGTTAGAACAAACGTCACAGTTATTTCGTAATCCCTCTTTGCCCCTGACTCTGACTACACACCAGTTTTTGCACCGTCATGATGGTCGAACAAGGCTGAACTGGTTTGGTGTTCTTGGAATATTTCTGTACATTTGTCCTGATGTCCCTGCCATGACAAACAGGAACACAAACATGCTGACATGCTGGTTGGCTGCATCAGGTGGATGTTTTCACAGTCTTACATAACAGACCAGGAGTTGTGTCCTGAGCATTTAGTTCCAGAGTGGATACTTACTATTTAGTTTGGACTTGGAAGTTACCTCCCTAACACTTTGGATGTTTGATCCACTCTGTCATTCACTATTCAGGGACAATGACCACTTGTAAACCCATAGTGGAAAGATGAACCTTTGTTGCTCTAAGGCAACTGCCTTGGACATTTATATGACATCACAAATTTGTCAATAATATTTAAAAATGTAAAAGGAAAAGCCTAAGGATTTCTGCTTCTCTAGAAAGTTAACTGCCATTAATAACTATATGTTAAAATTAGTTTTGAAGAAATTACATAAGTAGAATTCCAGCTTGATTATAGTATCAGCTATCAGACTTACTGTTGAAGGTCAGATATCCAAAGAGGGCAGCCAGCAGGTACATGATGAACATGGCCAGGAAAGACACGTTGGCAACACCCTGCATCTTTCTGCGGGAACGGCTGTTTGGGCGAGAGGTTAGAGAATGTTTCCATTAGACACCAGGACACAGTAATCTTTGTTATTTTTTGTAACCGTGAGATTAAACTCGAGGAAAATGCTGATAAGAAAGCAGCTGCAGCTTTCAGTGTGGATGAACACGATGAAAAGAAAGCACTCACTCTTTGAGCTCCTCATACATGGGCAGGATGGCCGGGTGGCACACAAAAGCGAAGGTCAGGATGGGAACTGCATAGACAGTCTGTGGGGGGAAAGAAACGGATCAAACTATAAGTTTTACACTCAAACATCACAGAAGAGTTGCTAGTTTTAGTTTTAGTGCAAAATTGAATCTGGCATGAGGTTTACCTGTGAGTTGAAGACAAAGTATTTGGGCGTGCAGATGTCATCGTAGTCTACGGCGGAGGTGCTGGAGTTGCTGTTGGTCAAGCTCATGTTCAGCAGTTTCAATGACTCATTCACAGTGTTCTCATCCAGATGCAGAGGGCACGGGATCTGGAACTTCTTGATAATCACCTGGAGGGCCAAAGAACATTTTATATGAGTTTTTTTTATTGTGGTTTGTGGATTACAATCTAATTTTGTCATATTAAAACCTGTTTGTACTCAGGGGTCTTCCAGGGCCTACACTAGCACTGGCACTTCAAAGATTGTTAAAGCTGATATTTTTGGCTGACATCCAGTAGATCTTGATATATGTTCTTGGTAGATTCGTCATTGGAAACAAAAACCCCTCTTTCCCAGAATCCAGTGACTTCAGACAACACAGCTGCAGCCAAAATTCAGTTTCACTATCACAACTTTTTGTCTTCTAGTTTTTTATAGCACTATTTTATGTTGTACATTATTCCTGCTCCTCTGTGTTGGAAGCCTCAGATTCCATGGAAACACTGAACTGGGTTCTTTGACTAAGACTCATGTGGTAACAACAAGCAAACTCGTGTCAAAGGATGTGTGTACTAAACACATGAGCGCATGATTAAGGAAATGAGTTAAGTTTTACTCACCACAATCAGAAAGAACACCATGCAGAGCAGGGACAGACCACTGGTGTAACCAAGGTAACCTGAGCGGAAAGGCAAAACACAAACATGAGCTACTGTTTTTATCACCAAGCTGGTACCATTTAAAGACTTAACATTTTAAGTCCAAACACGTGGAAATGCGTCACTGACTTTGAACCCAACCCTGCGCAAGTATGTGGAAAATGCATCCGATTTTACAACACACACACAAACACACACACAATGCTTACCCAAGTTCCTGAGCAGTGAGAGAGGAAGGATAATGGTGAACGACACCAGCAGTACCAGGTAGTCTCCGTTAGTATACCATTCTCTGAAACACAGGAAGACAGGACAAAACGTCAGTGAAACTTAGTCATCAATGAACTTGACCATTGTTCTCTGTGGAATGAATTGAGCATCAATTCATTATGGTTCCGTCAAGCTTCATATTAAAGGGGAACTCCGTCAATTTTAAACAACATGTTAAAAGATTTTATATCCGGGTTTCCTGTTTTTATTTTAATTTTAACTTAAGATTTTTATTTCACATGTACCGTCATCTTTCTCCGAGCCAAAGACTGCTTGAGTAACCAGCATCAACAGTAAACTAAAGGTCTCTAAAACTGACAACTTTTATTCCACTTTTCTGAATTTTCTTTTACGTCCTATGCTGATCTGCAGCTTCAGCTGCAGCTCTGGCGGATCCCGTCAACATCTGTCAGCTGACACAAAGTGGCCTGTGCGGGATGACTGCATCGCTCGCAGAAATGGATTTAACAAAGCGGCACTCAGAGGAGTCCGACCACATCAATTTTTTAAACACGGAGTGAGGCCGCAGTGAGCTCATCCTGTGTTCCCGTCTCGATGCGGCACCGGCTGCCGTCTTCTAAAAGGGCTCTTTGAAGAGCCGCTCAGAGAGACTGAGCACTGTCCATCCCTTGAAAATGTCCAGACCCCCCCTCCTCCACCCATGCTCGCTCCCCTCATCCCTGCTCTCCTCCAACACAAGGACAAAGACGCTGCTTCACCTTCTCAGACACTAAGCACTTGAAAAACAACCAGCAGCCATTTTGCTTGACATGCCATTTCCCCCTCGAAATGCCTGTGCCAAGCCTTTGCCTAAGTAAAGATTCTAGCTCTTCACAACAACAACACCCACTGCAAACACCCACTCTAGGATGTGTAAACTAATCTGTATTGACATTTGGTTGATACTACCTTACAAATGGTCTACAAGCAGATCTGAATCATAACAAAATCTAATCAACTGTTTCTTGGTAAGAGGCCAGTTCTGCTGATCTGCCCACCCAGTTTCTTAGAAACTTCTTCTCTGTTGGGAGAATTCAGCAGAACTTCCAAGGCAATGTCATAATCCTATATGAGTCTTAATTAGTTTTAGCAAACCAAAGAAACACCTCAAAATGAGTGCTGATAATTAGAGAGACCATGTAGAGTTTTTGACTCTGATGAACCAGATGTTGGTTCAGAAACCAATAAAACATCTCAACACTTACCCATTGCTGCCTCCCATAAAGGCTTGAATGACGGTGGGTAGCTCGTACTTGACAATGTAGAGGTAGCTTGACATGGCTGAAAAGACAAAAACAACCACAGTTAGTATATTTCCACCTTAGAAAAAAAGGCATGTAATGTCCACGAGGGGACTCCACTACAAAAATAGTGATGTCTACTATTTGGTGAGGGGCCGAGTTGTTCCATGGAAAGAAACAAAGTTATGTGCTTGTAGAATGACTCAAGTATTTACTGGAAGCTAGAAAGCATTCCGAAAACACATGCTGGTTTGCATAAGCCAAGATTCCTGTTTTCCTTCCTTTTTTTTCTCCATACACTCAGTTTATACACAGAGGGACAGCGTTTTAGCTTGTGGAATAAACACACGGTAGATAAATATAGAAAATATAGAACGGCAGTTCAATTCTAGTTACATAACACTGAAAAAAAAGAAGCAGAGCCTTTTCTTGGTTGTTAAAGTGCCAATGCCTCTCACCTCCAATGTTCTGCATGGTGATGGAGCAGGAAGCAGCAAGTTTCCCCGGCATTCCAAAGGCTTTGTAACCCAGCTGCTCGTACACCAGCGCACCTATGAAGAGAAAGAAAGGGATATTTAGGATTCAACCGTGACTGAAAGAAGCAGTTTTTATGTTTGAATACATGACTGTCAGACAGACTCACCTCCTTCATTGGCCGTCTTCAACAGCAAGTGGACAGAATACAATGAGAAGATGGCAACAGCCACAAGCAGAATCCTGTAAACAGAAGACAATGATCTTTAGCTGGGTGTTCATTTGCAAACAACACAGACATTCAGAGAGGAAACTGGCCTCTATGTTACATGTACTAGTCTATAACACTCATATTGAACATAGGTCTTTAAAGGTCAATTCAGTGACAAATTTCCTGACTGTGGTAAACAAACACATTGATATTTTGCTAAGGTGAAGGACAGACAGTCCTCTGCTACAACTGCAGAAGCTCTGTTACATCCATTTGTGTCTTTTGATAGACTCAACATAAAATTTCTGCTTGTTACAAAACGTTCCAGGAGAAATTTCAAGACATTTGTCAAGATACTGATACTTATTTCATGAAAATTCCCCAAAGAGTAGCCGACTTTAGGAAACTATGAAATGTCAACCATCATCTTGCCTATGTTGCCTTTATGACTCAAGAGTCAGCAGACTTTAACTAAGTAGGAAAAAGCGTCTACTGTAGCGAAAACCTGCATTTTCTAACATTTTGCAGCCTGGATCAGCAAAGACCTTGAAGGCAGCGATGGTCTGCAGGTTCTATGAGTCAAAAGCAGCATCAGCAGGGTTGCAAAGGACGAAAGGTTCCCAGGCATGGGATCTTCTTAACGACCTGGGGACGCTGCAGAGCCAGCACTTAATACTGATTTGTATTAATAGTACAGATGAAAATTAATCTGCAGGTCATTTGAGGCCCGTGCTTCCTCTTGGCATATGACTGTCCAGCCACTCTGAGCTTCTGTCCACTCACCTGCCAGCGCAACCTAATCCATCATATCTTAACACTTCATACACCGTGGTTCAACAAATATATGCTTTGGACGACCTTTTATGACGCCTGTTTGTTCTGCAAGAGGTGTGTGTCCAAAATGCTGACGAGTAAAGTACCAGATAGTGTTTCGCAATGCAAACAGCCAATGTTACACACTTGCTGTGTCGCAGCCATGTTCTATCAATCAGTGACGGAAGCTGCTAGAAATATTCTCAGTTTGGGTTTTTTTTTTGCGTAATCGCCCACTTCCTGCAGATAAGACTCTCTGATTGGTTGGCAGCTGGCTGCCAGTGAGCAGCGCCCTGCTCCATTCATGATCTCCTGTGAACGCACTTTAACTCTACGTTTACATAACCCGGCCCAAATGCAGCAGGATTAGCTCAGCTAAGCTGCTTCTCTTGCCACTCGCTGTATTTGTAAATTGACATGCAACTGCCAATCAGGAGTCATGTAACCAAAGTTGACTTGCAGCCAACTACAAGTGTACATGTTCATATTCTGAGGATGTTTCATTGGAAAAACATCTTATCACTGTTTAAAAAAAGAATTCCCCTGGTGTTTCTTCAGCTGGTGTCTGGCTCATGAGTGGATCTCAGAGGCAGTAAGCTGATTTGGTATCAGTGCTGCCAGGTGCTGCTAGTGTGGTAGTAAAACCTTTGGCCTCTTTAGATAGTATTCCTTGTGTGCAGTCTAAAGTAAAGCAATGTTATACGGACACCGATGACTGATTCTCACATTGTGATCTAAAATTGTACTAAATAACCAGCAGGGGGAGCTCTCATAAAAACTTGTAAAGAACACAGAGTCTTTTTTCCAATGTTCCCACCAAGATTGGACACTCTTTCCACTATTTCTATCTACAGCAAACATGATAGCGATATTTAAAACTGTGGTGAGCATTTGTAAACCTACAAAACCAGTATAATCTGCACCTCAGGGTCGACACACACACACACACACACACACTGCTGACAGGAAAACTTGCCCCCTGCAATAGGTACAGTGCATCATGACCTGCAACCTTGCTGCAGCAGACACAACCACATCTGCCTCAACTGAATTACGAAAAACAAAAGCATCCTGACATCTGATGGTGCTTTGAACCTTTACTGCATTGTTAGTTCTGGGCCTTTCTCTTCTGCTTAGAGACACTTTGCAGTTGTTTTTGCTTCCAAAATGCAAACGCAGTGAAGGCTGTTGGGAAGAGAACCCAATCAATACTTGACTTAGGCTTGAATAGATAAATACTTACACAAATAGGGCGATGCCAGTGTTTGCCATGGCGTAGGACAGACCCAGAATGCCACTGCCCATGATGGCGTTACCCAGGTTGAAGACGGACATGCCAAAGGAGGCATTGCCCTGGTGCTGAGGAGAAAATTAGGGATACGCAGTTAGGAAATGAGGGAAAACTGATACAGCTGTTTGAATATAAATACGCTGGAGGACAAGACAAGCGCTTACATATTCTGTCTCATACTTCTTCTTGCCCAGGTTGTGTTCAGGGAGGAAGTTTTGACTCTCTGCATCTATATCAGAGTATTGGCTGTTAAAGAAAACAAAAGACAGAGAAGAGTTTAGAGAAATGCTTGAGCGTGTAAGAAAATGGTTGATTTTGTATATTTATATTTTTATATGTATAACCTCACCTATTCAGTGGGACCTTCTTGGGGTAAGGGTATTCAGTGCTGTTGGTGCTGCTGCTGTCGTCCTCATTAGTGACGTTCAAACGGTTCATCTCAGTTTTGGCTGTTGCCTGTTTCATGCTGTACATTTCAAAGTAGAGAAAGAGGAAGAAAGGAGCAGATGTTATTATTCTGCTGTGTGGTTTATTTATTTAGTCATATTTATGCTCCCTGCGTCAGTCTAAACAGCCTTTTTTTCTTTACATTTCTAGCAGCGCGCGTTCACGCCCTTTAGAATAATCAATATTATAGTGAGCGGTGCGCGCCGCAGCCCTTCTCGCGTCATGTGACTTTTCAGTGGAAGGAGGGGGGAGGGGGAAGAGAAGAGAGGTGGGGGTGCTGGGTGACGCACCGGCAGTGGAAAAATACCAGACCGGCATCCGCGTCCACCCGACATCACCTCAGCCCCGCTATAGACGCTGAATGACAAAAAGCCGCAGTACGCGCTGCTGATTTTGCGCAATTTCCCTCCGAAATCTAACTTAAAGCCAAATCAGAATAGGGTGTGACAACATCTTTTTCCTCACACACAACATTTTAAACACCTCACTAAGGAGGATGAGGTGACACTGAGGAAAAAGCTTCATTTCACGTGTATATTCTAAATATGACATCTTAATATAATTATCTCTTTTTTGGCACAGGCCCGCGCACATGTACACAAATCCACAATCCAGAAAACAGAACTCCGGATCCTTTTAATGCCATTATTTCCACAGCCGGCTCCAATAGAAACAATGGCACGTGTTGACCGTTTATGGGCATGGCTCTCCATTTTGCGCAGAGGCTCGCGCTCTTGTTCATTGTCAGTTTATGATTAGAGGCTTTTTCAATTCACACAGACAAGGAACCGCGTTTAAACCACTTCCTATTTTGATTCAGGTTGTGTTTAATTGCTTGTGTGTCAGTGACATCCCTTTGCAACCCTTCTAGACATCAACCCAGCACTGCAGCATCACTGTCACACTGTCTCATTATTTATTTATTTATTTGGACCAGGGCTGACCTGATAAGATAGACGCCTCAGGCCTTTCAGAACAAAAAGAAAGGATATTCCTCTCTCTATTTTTTGAGTTTGACATACCTTCACGACTTTAGATTTTAAAGACTGATTAGACCAGACTAGCAGGTAAGCCATCTTGTTGCAATTAAATAAGACTCGGAATGCAAATTAAACACAGATAATGAGTGAGTTATTTACACATTGGAAAGCAAAAAGAGGAAATAGTGCCATTTAAAAACGCCTGACACAAAAAAGCGCAAAGCTTGTGCCGCCTACATCCGGTAATTTTCTGTAAATGATAAGATGCCGGCATTCTTACCTTATGAAGATGTGGCAGGATGCCTTTAAAATCCTTTCTTGTCAAACAGATTCAGCAGATGTCCGGACGATGTGAGTGACTCCAAAAAACTGACTGATCCTTCAAGATGTTTATGTATATATAAGAAGATTATTAAAAAAAATAAAGAACAGATAGGCCTGTTATCAGAATAGATCTGATTCAAAACACTAGAGACAGTTCAATTATTAAAAGAAGATACTCTTAAAATAAACCCGACTGATGCGTAAAAGTCAGGAAGTTGGATTTTTATTATTATTTATAATTCAATCGAAATTCCCAAAGATGCGACGCGCTCGGTAAGAAGAAGAGCCGGTTCTGCTGGAGGAGGGGTGGGGACTCACCCTTTATAAAGATGAGCATTGCATCAGCCCGAGAGCCGGAGGGAGGAGCGGAGGCTTGAGTCGGAAAGGAGGAGGAGGCTTTTTTACACTCCGCCGTGACGTGGGTTTTGTATACAAACAGAGCACACAATGACCCAGAGACTCTACCCTGGAAAACCACAGGAAGCCCTGGAGTACACCCCATAACATCCAGGAATATCATATCACAGATTCATAATAATACTAATAAAACTCATAGAATCACAGTCAGTAGATTCTTAGATTACCAGAAATCTCATTATGATGATTATATTTTACACAGAGGTGTTACAATGCAGTGTGTAAGCTCTAAACTCACTAAATAGTCTGTTAATGGGGCTTCCTCTTCTTATTACATGGCTAGGATAATCCTGTTGGAAGTAGCAGATTTGTTTTTAGGTGTATTTTGAAGTTGCTCAGTGTTTTTTAAAAGGCAGAATGAGGTTAACATTCTCTGGTTGAACTTCACAGATACATCGGATGGTTTAAAAAAAAAAAAAAAAGGTGGAGTGAACCCAAAGTGGCCCTGATGTCTGTCAGTCCAGATCAGGGAGTGAATGGAGCTTCAAAGCGGACCTCCCCGTCCGAATGAGATTACGCATTAAAATGCTGTCATGTGACGGTGTCCATCCTGATCCTCATTCACACTGTTGCCTCTCCTCGCCAGGTCAGGTGTGTGTGTACATGTGTGTGTTTAAATCCTCCCACAGCTCCGGTTTCCCAGTTTATTTATTAATTGCAGGAGAGGCTGTGAACTATCGGTTGGTTTATAGCCCTAGATTATGACCTTTGAATCTAAAGTGAGCAATAACACTTTCTGATGCAACCTCTGTGAATACTACAACTTATTACTGCTAGTACATAAACAGTTACTAGAAGGAACTCACTTTCATGGGAGGACGGGACACCAAGTACAGTTCACCATGTGTCATTTGTGAAACACTGATAAAGAACAAGAGGTTTTTATGATAATTCATCCGGATCAATTAACTAGAAATAAAAGGTATTGTACCAAATATTATAGCTCTTAAATCAACATATAATAAGCAATAAAACAAAGAATAAACTTTGACTTCAGTCTCACCTGAATCACATGGCAAACACAGTCTTTTCTCTTCAGGGAGTTTCTGTACCTAATTATAATATACCTGAATGTCACAGATTTTACACTTTTGGATAAATGATGCTTCACACAGGGCTTCAAACTGTACTTGTTTTTTATTAGCCAATATGTTCTTAATATAAGCTTCATACCAAACATCGACACACCATCTTTCTTCGTAAATCAGGAACAGCTGGTGTTGGAAATGGAAACCAACAAAATAAGGATTTCACCTCACTTATCAAGAGGTTTAAAAATGCAAAAAAATGGGTTGCATTATTTCACATTTAGCGTTCTGCATTACCACTAACAGCCCAAACTGGTGTAAATTTATGAACTCCCAAAAATGATAATAATACAGCTATGTAATGCACATTGCACATGATCACAGACAGACACACCAAACACCAGACCCATAATCTCAAACACAGCACGCAGGACTTATACAAATGAGTATAAGTACAAAATCCCATATTTTTACATAGTTTGACTTTGCTCAGCACTGATCCCTCTGCCCTACCTGCTGAATCCACTAAAACTCTCAAATACCCTCCTTAAAAGTGAGATGCTCATCCAAATAAAACTTTAATATTTATACTAGTTGGCATATGACACCACTGTTAAAACTAACCACACTTATTGCCTCTGATTGTTGCCTGAAATGTTTTATCCTGTTTTAGCATTAGTCATCTACTTACTATCTTACACAACTTAGATATACAACTAATAAAACATGTAAGCCACTGCTTTCATCACTTCTACTACTATTACTATAATACCCCTACTACTACTACTACTACTACTACTACTACTACTAGTACTACTGCTAGTCTTCTCAGTATTAATACTATTATTGCTTTAATCACTAATCATCTTTGGTAATAATGTAATGATTGTACTGCACTGATCCCTGTGAGAGGCTTCAGTGTTCACTCGTTCCACATTTAGAATGAAATCAGTTATGGGTCAAAGGTCAGAGATCAGCCACAGAACCAAACCTGAGTCATGAGTCATTCATTCAAAGAAAGACTAAAAATAAAAGCTGCATATTTAATGTATGCATGTTTAATAAAGGACACGCAGTACAGTGCACGAAGTCAGTGTCATGCATCATCCTCAGTCATAAGTGACACATCACAACAGTTGGAAATAAGGAGATCTTTCTTCTCTGACACATTATACAACGTCATTACGTCTTTACACCCTGAACTCCTCTGCAAAAATGTTCATTCATTTTGGTATTGTGATCTTGTGACACAAGTTCAAGTTACAGATATTACACTGCTGGAAGTGAGCAGCTGTTCATGACGAGGCAGGTTTCAGAATATAGCTTACTATTGTCACGTCATCAGAATACATAGATGTTTCTAATACAACACAACCACATTTTGTAGAAGCAAGCCATTTCATCATATTATAATTGAGACAGACACAAAATCAAAAGGGGAAATGCTAGTTTGTCTTAGTGAGTATGAATCAGTAATGAAATAATACAAGTGGAGATGCAAGTGGAGCATTAAGAATGTTCTTTTTAAGTTGCAATTGGATTTCAGGTGTAATGCATGGACCACTTTAAGAAATTCATTGCATGAAATAGTTTGCAAAAGAAGAAGTCATCCAGTTTGTGTGGCGCCCACAAGGAAGAATATGCAGATGAGGCTTTAGTCTTTTCAACACTTACTTTGCATCTCATTTCATTCGTCAGCACAAGTTCACACTATCCAAAAATCACAACATAGTTTCATGTTCCTGAAAGTGTGTTTGGGGAGGAAAGAAACAAAACACACACACACACACAAATATCCACACACTCTTGGTAACAAAATGAATAATTCAAAAGGCGACACATTCGTGAGTGAAAGGACACTTCTGTTGATTCTCTCACTCACCACTCCTCATAATCTCTCTCTCTCACACACACACACACACACACACACTCACACACACACACACATACACACATTGTGCATTCCTCTGGCCTCAGTCACACATGAGTAAGTTTGTGTATGGCTCTCTGTGTACGAGCCTTTGTTTGGGGCTTTAGCTCGACCCAGCAGATCTAAGACGGATCAGGAAACTGGAGCGGGGGCAAGGGGTGCAGGAGGGGACGTGGTCTGAATACCAGTGGCCTGTTACCTCCATCCACACTTAGACAGAAACACTCACATACACAGACATGCTGATGTGATATGGGTTAACCTGTTGGACAGAAAACTGCTCCTGAGTCCACAGGTGATAGAGGGCGGCTCCCTCTATCAGGGACAACAAGGGTGGAGTAAAAGGTGAAGACCATGGAAACAGGCTGACTATTCCCAAAACTACTCCTCCCTTACTCACTCATCTAGTCCTTTTAGTGTTTTTATTGTAACAACTCAGCAGTTTCTGTTTGAGTGACCCCCTGCTACTAATTCTGCTAGCGGAGCTGCTGCAGCTTCTAATAATGCTGACTTTGTCATGTGGCTGCTCACCAGTACATTGAGAGCCGATTCTGAGAAGTTTAAGAAACAAGGCTTTCACTGTAAACCCCGTCTGGATCTGAAGGACTGCTCTGAGGCTCTGTAATGCAGAGGAGCGGCATCTGTCTGCAGGCCCACAACAATGCTGCCTGGCAAACTTGTACACGTGTGTGCATGTGTGTAATGTGGCAGAATTTGTGTCGATTTTTTTCTTTAGGTATATTTGAACATTGTTGTAGTTGTGGTAGAACTATGTCTTTTTAGCGGTTCAAAGGCGAGACTTCCTGTGATTACTAAAAGAAAACCACATAAGATTCATGAGAAACAGGAAGGTTAGAGAGACGTTTGCAGAAAGTGAAAGAGCAGGCTTCTTTGTCTGCTTTTACACGTGGATTAATATGTATTTCACTGTTTACATGTTAGCAATACACAATTTCTGATCCGCCCGTTCCTTTTGTATGCACACTAAGCAGGTGTGGAGCAGTTTACTCAAACTATGGAGCACTGACTCATATTATTGACCGATTCCATTTGAACTTGGCTGCACTAGATACCCAACCAGAAATTCAAGTCTATTAAGTCATGTACACTTTCCAAAGAAAAGAAAAGAAAAGGTCACCTGCACAACAATAAGGAAAAAAAACATATTACCACAATAGGTTGGTCATAGTGAAGATACAGGTATGTAATCACCAGCAGTTCCTCATGCTTGAGGAGCTGAACCCAAAAGGAAATGTAATATAATACATGACAGAGATGGATTAAGAATACTCTAACCTCCTGGCAATATTATAGGTTATACAAGTCTGTTCAGACAATGACTTATTTTTGAGTTCTTGTGACTTTTGTTTTCAATGGTTTTAAAAGGGGGTTTTGGGGAATAGCCTACACGTAACCACACGTCAAACACAGAGCTAGTGCTAGGTGGTGGTTAGCTTAGCCTAGAAAACCCCCCACAAAGACTGGTACCACGACGAAGCAGTTAGCGAACACCATGTGATTATTTTATGTTTTGGTTTTTGTATGGATGAAATTACATATAGCTGTTAATGGGATTTAGAAACGACAGTAGCTGGATATTTCTTCACCAGGTTAGCTTCTTCTATCAGTCTTTATGCTAAACTAATAATTTCCTCACTGTAGCTCCATGATTAAAGTATTGGTGGTCTCATCTAACTCTTGCCAAAAAGTTTCCTAAAATGTGAAAATATTAGTAAGTCTTCACTTTCTTGTTTTCAGGAAGTAAGTGCAAAAACATTGTTGACAATACATCATAAATTCCACCTTAGCATGCTGCACTACTATTAAAGCTGTACACCAGTGGATAAACTGTTCTGAATATCACAGAACCCCTGCAAAATAACTTGTTTCACTATCAGAATTTGGCCCATTTTGTCTGATAACATTTGGAAAATCTAGAAATACAGCACAATAAAATTATTTTATCCCCATTCAGGTTAGCAGAGGGCTAACCAAAAGTTAGTCACTCAGAAGGCAGAAGTAAATGGTAAATGGACTGTCCTCATATAGCGCTTTTCTTGTGGTTATGACCACTAAAAGCGCTTTTACACTACATGTCTCATTCACACACATTCATACACTGATGGCAAGAGCTACCACGCAGGGTGCCAACCTGCTCATCAGGAGGAAACTAACCATTCATATGCATTCATACACCGTTGGCGCAGCAACAAGAGCAATTTGGGCTTAAGTGTCTTGCCCAAGCACACATCGACATGTGGACTGAAGGAGCCGGGAATCGAACCGCCCATTTTCAAATTGGTTGTAAAATTAAAAGCGTTGCCTTTCAGATGAAATGACAGTTATGAACAGCAACCTTTTTTTGGGTAGGTACGTTATTTTTTTATGTAAACATAGGGGTGCTAGTACAATGTCTAACTTTCTGACATCTTTTGGTTACAATAAAAATGTGCATACATCAATCCTGTATCTCAGTCACTGGTTTCATTGTATTTGACCTTCACCCGCATTGATTGTACCCGATCCCAAAGCTCATCACCTCCCACGCAGCTGCCCACTTTCTTATGTAACTCCATTGCCCACTGACCAGATAAATACCTCTCCGGACATCACATTTAACTGTGCCAGTCTCCCACCAAGCCTCCCTCCTGCGTCCAAGCCAGATCACTAACACCACCACTCCCCACCTGCCCCTCTCCCCCCTAGCCTAGACTTATTAACTTTTCATTTTCCCTGACTTTAGACCAGGGATTTTCTTGCTCTTCAACCTTACTCACCCCGTCCCCACTGTGAGCGTTCTTGGAACAGTTAACCTCTAAGGAGGATCTTTATTACAATATAGACGGACAACTTTTTTTTTTCCAAGATGGAGATCTCATGATCTGCCTGCTTTATTAGGAAAATAAAGGTCGTTGGGTTTTTCTCCCTTGGCTCTAGGTGTGAACTAAAAGGTAATGCAGAGATCTGCAGGGGTCAAATGCTGCGAAATGTACATAAACTGGGTTATTTCCACCAAGCGAGAATGGGATGAGCTGAGATGGAGACACTGCAGGGAGTCAAGATGGGCTCCTGGTTCATTAAATTGTGTTTGTTCTTGTGGTGCCAACAAGTACAGACATTTTGGTCTTTTTCCAGGTGTAATTTTACTGATATGAAAAACAAACAAACAAAACCTTTTTTTTCTTAGTTTCCTTTTTGGCAAACTAGTACATTTTCCATCCAGAGCCACTGATTGTTTTCTCATGCAAATAACTGTGAAAATATACTTTCATTTATAAACTTATTTTCATCCTAAACTCCTTGTTTCGTATGTGTTTTTCTATGTATATATATATATATATATATATATATATATGTATGGGTGTGTCTGCGTCCTTTTTTGATGGGCATCGGAATGCAACCGCCATTTGACGCTGGTGACACAAAGGGGGCTAGTGGCCATCAGACTGAAAAACAAACATGTCGCCAAAGAGGAAGTGAGTTATCTTTTGGAAAACCTTGTCATGTCGCTCTCTCTCTCACACACACACATGCACACACACATACACAGAGCCATAGTTGATCCTGATCGGACATGAGGCCTTCGACAGGATCAGGGTCACTACGTAAACACTCCTTAGCTAAACAGGACTAACATAGTGGGAAAACCCAAAGAGTTTGACAACCATCACGATATTTGCTGCACAGTTTTGACTGAGCTCTTGTAGATTTGACATGCATCCAATATTAATATTAGTGCACAAAGAGCACCTTTACCTAATTGAAAATAAAGATCAATGCACGATTGTGTTTTACATTGTATCCTTACTTCACACTCTTTATTAAGCAATATGCCAACTTTTTTTTTTTCAACCCCAGGTGATTATCGTCATGGCACATACATAGAAAGCTCATTAGCTCATTAATACATTTTAATGTCTTGCCAAAGTTTGACTTTTAACAGAAACTATATCAACAACAAAAACAGTTCATGCAATTAAACCATGAAGTACTTGAATGTTGAGTGAATCCTGTGTCACCAGGAATTGGTACCATAGAGTCAATCATCATGATTTCTCAGAAATCTGAAAGCACTAAAATTAGATCAATGATCTTTCGGAATTCAAATTAAGTACACTTCCTCATACCTGTTTTCTTCTAGGTGGTTTGTTTTTAATCTTAAACTATGTGATGAGAGAAATTGAAAGCTGTTGACAAAGGTAACTGACAAACTGCTTTTACAAAACTAAGACTGTCCTAAGAAAAACAACGTGATGACTCTTTTGAGAAAATCCCCCAAAATGAAACGTTTACATTCAAGTGACAAAGCTCTCTAGTAATTATGACTCTTTTCTAGTGGTAGCAAAAGATAGAGCATTGTGACATATTTAGGTTGCATTCAGACAGAAAGCCACCCTGCGTTTAAACAGTGTTTTTTTATTCAGATAAGACAATGAAAAGCAATTCAGGAAGTTCAGATTCATACATTTAAAGGCTTATCAGACACCAAAATACCACAGAGCAGTTTGTGGCACTGACACACAAGATTTTACAACCATTGAAAGTTATCACAGCTACATATATTTATCTTTCATTGCGACAATTGCGAGGTTAGCAGTTGAATTCAGCGTTCACATCACAATAACCCACCAGGAATGTGTGCTTGCATGTTTGTGATTGGCCTATGCAGTTCCTTACTAGAGAAGGTTATGCTGCGTTGGGGCAAAAGTTGATCCTGGTTCAACTTTTTTGCCCGACGACCATGCATTGTCTTGCTGAGCCCTTTGTGTTGGTACCCCTGCTACGTCAATGCACTGGCTCCATTCAAATGAATGAGAGGGCTGCATGCCTTGTAGAGCCACAAAGTCTGAGGTTGAGACAGATGGTTGAGTCAATAAAAAGCTTGACTTAAACAAGGGGGACTGCTGTTTGTTTCCTGCGTCTGACAGTCAAGGATGGTTTCTTTTAATGTTCCTGAACCTTAACCGAGTGTCTGTTACTATTATTATGTGTATGAAGGTGAATCACTCCTAGTGGACATTTTGAAAAAGTGGTGGTATTTCTCATCATCTATTTCTTGCTTTGGGAGAATGATAGAAACATACTTGCCATTGTCACGACCTACTGTACTTGATTTAGAAGTCTTCCATACGATCTACTATTTTTGTCGTCATTTCAGTATAAACAAAATAATAACTTCCTTGATTGTTGCCATGTTATTGGCACATGTTGTTTACATCATGCAAGTCCAGAAATTGTGTTTATATCCTTAGTTCTCTGGTGTGCTCTCTAGTGGAACTGTCCAGTAACACGCAAAGTACAACTGCAAGTACGGTATGTGAACAATTCTGTTAATAATGTACCAGGTTTTCTACACAAATGTGAAGTTAAAAAGCAAGTTTATCTCCAGCCTTAGGTAGCTACCTCCTTTTCGTCTTCCTGCTTCTCTGCATTTCTAACAAACACCTGGTGTGTACAGGTGGGAAGCCAAATCTTGCTACCAGGTGCAAAGAAATGGCTGATGACTATATGTGTATCAGAAGAGATACATGTCTTTCTAAATCGTGGTAACAAGGACCACAGCCATGTCAAAATGGTTAGAGAATTTAAAGGCTAATCACTATAAGGGTTAGGGATAAGATGTTTCTGTCTCCCGCTTTGATTCAAAACCTGCTTAGACGCCAAGCTACCATCTCCAAACCAAACTTCCAGGTAAGGCGCCCAGTTGACCCACAGGGTAAAATCTCACTCCAGCTTTCTACATGAGTTATTAAATTCAGCTTCCCTATGTCTAGATGTGCCGGAGCATCCCTTGATTCGTGGGCATTACCTTAGTAATCCTCTTAGTGGTGGGAAAGTGGTTTAGCGGGCGCATTCTTTATGACAGGAGCAC
The DNA here is from genome assembly GCF_027409825.1 of Scomber japonicus. Classification (NCBI taxonomy): domain Eukaryota; kingdom Metazoa; phylum Chordata; class Actinopteri; order Scombriformes; family Scombridae; genus Scomber; species Scomber japonicus. Next base: position 7,285,998 of record NC_070600.1, on the reverse strand, counting down.
AAATGGGGGGATCACGTTAGCCTTAGGGGCCCCAGAGGGGAGGGGAGGCCGCTCGTCTCGCTCTCCAAAAACTTTCCACCCAGGATGGTCCTCCGTTAGGCCTGTGAACCCGCTGACTCCCAGTCCGCCTCCACCAGGCTGCTGTGGATTGTGTGCATTTTTACAATGAGAGGTGGAGAATGAAACACAGACAGATAGATTGTAGAGAAATGTGTCGGAGGTCACAGTACAACTATGCTAACCATCAAACTTACTTCTTTACTTGGCTTGCAGCGTCTTGATAGTAGTTAATCATTGATTCTTCTTCTGTCAAATGCACATAACAGTAAATATGTTTTTATAGGTCAAGGACTAAAAATAGGTTCAAATTAAATTTCAGCAGAAGTGTACAATAGTGTCCACAATTTAGGCACATGCCATTTAATTAGTCAACAAACTGCAATTAGGGAAGCTATTCAAAAATACTCACTTGGTATCTTGATTAGCTGGTTTGCTAATGTGCTCATTTTTGCTAATGCTTTACGTTTGAGACACAGTGAAATAAAAAATGTCCTTTTCAAGTTATGATCATTGTCCCTGCATTAATTATTCATTTATATCTGAGTTTTTACTTAAAATGATTACAATTGGGGTAACTATAGCTAACCCTGCACATCATATAAAACCACACTCTATTGTTAGCTTGTGGGTTGTAATAGCTAGCACAACAGTATCATAGAAGCTGTATATTTCCAAATATTTTTTGTTCTCCATTATTATTTACGTAGCTTAATAATTAAGAAAAACAACACATTGTCCTCCTTTTCAGTTCAATACATTTCCACAAGTTGCTCCACTTTAGCCAGAACACATTGTTTTTATAGGTAATGTGACCCAATACACAGACATGTTTTTGGTGTTTATATTATAACTGAACCCTGGTTATTCACTGCAGCATCATGAGTACTTTTGGCCTGACATGAGGTAAAACTGTGAAGTTAGTTATCTCAGTTTCACTACTCACACAGCTCCAGCTGTTTGGCTTTGTGGGGCAGTGCATGTGTGTTTGTATATTTATGCATGACGGTGTAGCTCTTCAAACATGAATCGAGTCTGAATGTCTCACAGAACCAGCGGGGGGAAAAAAAGAAAAAAAAAGGGCATATGGAGGTAATTTGGTTCAAAGTGCAGGGTAAAGTTAGGGCACTTCTGTGGCATAGGAATTAGTGGAGCTACAGTGACTGAGAGGATTAGAAGGATATCGATGCACACACACACACACACACACACACACACACACACACACACACACACATAGATCAACACAACGACTGCAAGGTTCATTCCTGAAAAAAAGCCTTTTTGTCATTAGTCTATTAGGCAGCAGAAACAAAGTCACACACACCAACCATGTTTCACACGAATGACAGATAACCTCGTGACTGTCATTTGCCTTCATTTAGCCAGCAGGTCTTATATTTGAAGTTACTTAGCTGTTTGCTCATTTTTTGCCAGGATTTAACCCACTTTGTGATGTTGAATGCAGAGTTACAAAGACAAAGCCTATTGCTACAGTTTTTTACAGTTACAGTGTGCATGTCTGAATCTTGAGCTATTTGATAATTATAAAGTCCCTGTTTGGCTCTTTTGCATTAATGTGCAGTGGAGTGCAGAAGGAAAAAAGACTGCATTAAAATCATTTAGGGTGAAATGTTCATATTAAACCAGTGTTAAAGATGTACTGTGCAGGATTTGGTGGATGGTGTTTGTAAACACAGCATTCAAAGTTTGCCCCTCCTCTCAGTCTCAATACCAGACTGATGGAGAGGGAGAGAGAGAGAGAGAGAGCGAGAGAGCAGCAGTTTTGGAGCAAGCTAGAGACTGAATGACTAGAGTAAGCAGTGCTGGAGAGAACAAAGCCATGAATCAGATTAAAAAAAACTTAGTTTTATAGCGGTTAGCTTCTAAAGCACAAATAAACATGACCACCCCCTGCACACCTCCACACAACCCTGCAAGAAGTGACAGTTCCAGATTTTGTGTAAATGCAGATGTTCATCCTGTCCACTGCAGCCACTGCCATGTGGCTTTGGTGTAAAAATTAAGAAAATACAGACAGAAGGCAGAGTCTCTGCAGATACAGACACCACCACACATTCTTAGTGGGTCATAAGCGATTGATGGATTGGATTGGATTGGTTGGATTATTTTTGTATGAGTCCATACATGTTTTTTTTTTGTTTTTTGTCTAGAGGAAAATCCTAAGTCATGAGATGACTATAAGATTTTGCTGTGAAAATATTCATGGCTTGGAATGTTAAAACAGATTAGAGATAACTTTTCAAATAACTAATGAGTGAGAAACAAAGCCCGGTCAGCTCATGATAACCTCGTAGTTCCTGTCTAATCTGTCTGCCTCTGCTTGTCTCAGTATGGTAATGTTCTCTTCAACACAGGAAGTGTAATGAAATGCCTTCGCTGTGACGGTTTCCTTTCTGCAACTGGAGGTGAAGAGTACATAAACAAGGTCCTGATGCCGGGAAGAGGCGGTGCTTTGCTGTCAAACTTTGCCTACAGTGAGATAATGCTCTAGAAACACCCACAAGTAATCAATTTTTTAAATGTAAAATAATATATATGTGGAGCCCATATTTCAGCTCTAATTATTTAAAAAACTGTCCAGTGTATATTTCACCAAAAGATGCTCTTTTTACTGGAACATTTCTAAGGAACTAAATAAGAAAGGGAGGAGCGTATTACAGAAGTGACTGATGCAACATGAATATAAATTTGACAGCAGGTCCTACTCCCTCAGTCCACTAAGAGTCATACAAAAGTTATTGCTAAGAGTTGTTAAGAAATGTTGGTGAATCACAAGAAAAGTAAGACCTCTGACTTTGAAGTGATAAGGGTTATTTAAGGGTCACAAATGAAGAAATCAGTGACCTAACAATTTCACATCAAAACAGTCAAGTCCGAGTCAAAGGTGAACACATTGAAGACAACGAATGAATGAAGAAATCCAGACTTACCTCAGAGACAAAAATAACAACATTGACAAGCATTGCATCAATTTTTTTGCTTGTTGCTGAAATAATTTAACATTTTAGGAAAACTAAACTTCTCATATTTTTGTGTTAAATACGAAACTAGGGTCAGGAGACCGTTAGCTGAACTTAGCATTAAGTTAGAGGCGAGGTGAAACAGCTAGCGTAGCTCTGTCCAAATGTTAAAATGTATCTACTAGCACCTCTAAATGTCATTATTATGTTATATATTTTTTCTTAAATATATCTTGTTTTAATACACCGAAAATTTAAAGTGTAAAAAGGACAAGTTGTGGTTTTACGGGGAATTATATGATGCAATTACTGTATTTCTTAATTGGCAACAGCAGCCAGTGTTGCTAATCTAAGCTTCCGAACTTCTACCACAAATACAAAACCATTTTGTTTTGAAGGACCACGTATAGAGGTATGCTTTTAGTACGCCAGGCTATTCTTGGACACAACTTTCTACTTGTGCCGAGTTAGCACTGTTTGTTGTGCACCTGTGTTACTAGTGCAGGCATTTAGCAAAGCAGTGAGACACAGCAGGCTACATATGACTGATTGTTTTCTAGTGTGTATGCTAACCTGTGCTCTTCCATCTAAACGCCGGTTATGTTGACAAACCAGAGACACTATAGTTTAACTGAACACTGGAATCATGTTGTGTTATGCAATGCTGTCTGTGCAAATCGAAAAAAAAAAGAAGCAGGTTTGAATTTGTAGGTCAAGTACGGAAGTGCAAGTGTGCCCAGCAGTGATGTGTCACATTTTTAAGGTTGGAATTCCCCACTTTTGACAATCCTTTCAGTTCGTCTTGGGAGGTTGGGTTTGTTTTTCCAAATCCAGTTCATGAAGTGACATTAAATGATCATAGGTGCTCACAACAGATATCAAATAGTAATTTTAAATATATTTTTTTATCAAGGCATCTTAAATCCTTCAGCTAAAGTCATGTTAGCTGTTTAAACCTGCAATTACAGGCTTTGGTGTTCAAATGCAGCTAAACAAAGGCTTCCTTTTTCTACTTTGGTAGCACTAACGTACAAAGGTAAAGAAATTGACTCCCCACAATGAAACAATCAAAGAAAAGACTAAAAAGACTAAAAAGAGGGGAAACTGTTAAAGTTAACAGCAATAGTTCCTATGGCTTAACAACAGCACCACGGGTGATCGCTGAGAAAGCTGTAGTCAAAAACAAAAAAAGATCTTTAGGATAACCATTCACATTTTAGAAGGCCGGAAAACACTTTTTATCCAAGTAGGTCCAACCAGTTCAATTAAAGATCTCAGAATGTATTATGATGCTCCTCATTGCTCATTCGTCATTTGTTGTCTGATGACCTGATTTCAGCCAGTTGTTAACTGAAAGACCACATTTAGTACTGCTTACCCACACACTCTCACGTAAACACACTCATACCCTCCTACACACCAGAAGTCAACATGGTAACCCACTTTTCTCTATGTGAACAACTAGAGGTGTATTGTATGAGATATTAAACAGAACAATGCCTTTGTTGACGTTGTTGTCAGGTGTTATGGTGATGATGTGACTTTATGCCTGCAGGAAAATGTATGCAAATACTATTCCACTTGCAATAGATAAGAGCAGAAAAGAGACTTTTTAATGAGGGTTTTATAAAAGTCCTAACAAGTTGCTTTTAGAAAATTACTAACATTAATTACATCAATTAAACAACAATAATAATATTACACAACTTTTGTCTTCTTTTTTTTTTACTGTGAAGCAGTCACAGGTATAAAGTACAAAATATTTAAATATGACCTGTTAAATGACAAGTTACAGGTGACTTCATTGTGCTCCACTGTAAACTAAAGGGTCATTAAAGTCTTTAAATACACTGTCTAATGCTAAACAACAATTAAGTACCAGTTATTATTGTTTTTTTATGTAAAAGGTTTGTTTACATTAATAAACACAGGAGTAAAACAAATCTATTTCTTAATTATGATCAGCTGATAAGACACACAATAACAATTCATTTATGTGTATAGTGTATATACTATACGTAATATGTAATATAATACATAAGCAGTATTTTAAGCATTATATGCAAGGCTGGATTAGTTCCACCAGGGGTCCCTGGGCAGCGAAGCTCATGCCCCCACCGGGACATTCTTTATTGTGGCTGCTTCTTTCTCGTCCTTATCTTTTTGTTTTTACTTTCTTTTGGCAGCCCCGCTGGGTTTTTGGTTACCCGCCAGCGATGTCCATTTTCCGCTAGTTGATCATTTTTCCCACACACTTGTTGATACAACCTAGCAACAGTGCATTGTGGCTTGCTAACCAATCATCACTTGCACAGCTGTCAACTTTAATTCTGATTGGATAATGCTGCTATCAGGGGAAAACCTTGTATCTCCATTTTTTTTGGGACATAGTAGGTTTCCAACAGCGACCATAATTATCAACATCAAGAGAATGGGCCAAGTCCTGTGCTGTATTTCTGTAGAGCCCAACACATTTTTATCTCCTATCATTGAGGGCCCCATTCTGCTCAAGGGCCCCTAGGCATTTGCCCAGATTGCCCGTATGGTAGATGATTATATGAAATCCTAATGGAGTCATGTCTAATTGTTTAATATGCTGTCAAATACGTTTTTTAATTGTTCATTGGTGTTATTGCCTTTCTTGGCTAATTGGTAATTAAAAAAATATTAAAAGCTGCTGAAACATGTCAGTAGGTTGAGTAATGTTTAAAAATGTACAAAATACAGATAGTGCATAATGTTCAGGCTTTGTTACTCACTTGGTTTTATTATATAACAGTGATGTCAGTTCATATCACTTTGCCAAGTCATCTGTTGGTTTGGAGCCTGACCTGTGTTGCCCAATAACCATCACATTTCACAGAATCATGTCTGAGATCTGACTGAAAAAGTCTGCAAATGACTTCCATAAATCCTGTTTCAGAGTGACCAACATAAATTTGAAACAGTTTGCAGATAACTGGCAAAGTGTTGCAGACAGTTGCCAAATGCTGGGTAGCGTTGTGTTCTGCGTGGCACAGGACAGAACTTGAATATCCAGCCTTCAATGTGTAATAGAGCATGTCCTCCCATGCACTTATGTTGCAACAACATTAAGTTCCAACACCAACACCTGCTGACGTTCTCACAGGAAGTGAGGACCAGGTGAGCTGGCATTTGTCTTTTACCATAACATTACAAACAATGATCTTTGAATCCCAGTTGTACACAATAATACAAGGATGTGTCCCAGACTTCCTTATAGCCCAGTATTGCTGTGGCTATATGTGAGATAGATTTTTAATGGAATTTAGGTGATGCAGTGGCAGTATTGAGTTTCTATGGGGTGTGGGGTGAGAATTCAGAGCTGGGTTACCAGGCGGTGAGAAGCTCTGTGGTACAGTTATGTAACAGACAGCACAGGAGAGCCAAGTTAGAGGATCTGTCAGAAAGTCATCATGACTTGGAACCTACACCCATCTCCATTCAGATCTCTAAACCAGTGGGTGAAAACTACTTTAAACTACTTTGTTTACTACAAATTGATTTATGTTCACCTGTGTCAGTTAACCCTATCCCTAGTGTACACTTTTTCTGGTTTCGTAGGTGATGTTTGATATATTTTATAGGCAGTAAATGTGATAGAAAGAGAATTCAAGAAAATGCCAAAATTCTGTATCCAGTTTATTGGCACTGTATTAAATCCATTTTGTTTGTCTGTGAGTGTTCGTACTTCAATTCATGTTAGTTTTAATATCTATTTCCATTTAGGAATGAAGACTGTCAGACAGATAATTTGTAGGTATTGCCGGCAGTTTTCAAAGCTGCGGCACACAGCAGTTCTTCGAGTGGATGTTGAATTTGACAATATGGTGCACATGGCAATAATTTTAACTTGAACAAAGAACTCACACTCTGATAGATTTTATGAATGAGCAGTGTTTAGGCATCGTGTTCAGGGACATTTTGTTCAGAGGATTCTCGTCTTCTGAGAACTTGATTTACTTTCTCTGAGATCTTAAAGCACCAACAGTCACATGGCTGCAACCGTAGTAAAGCCACCCATGTAATTTTCACTCATATACAGTGAGAAGGAACATGAGACAAATTAGACCCCCATTGATTGACCTCTCTCTTTATTGATACAGCCAAAGGATTATTTGCTTTTCTTGTCTTCAACCTGTAATAAGTGTTTCCTCAGAGCTGCTGGTGCCTCAGAAGATGTAATTCGATTGCAAACATTTCTTCTATTATCTTCACCTGTGCTGCATTACTGATCTGGGGGCTGATCCTGCTGCTCGAGACCTTGATGAGTGCAATATCTCGATCTTATAAAGGTCAAGAAAATAAAAAGAACCCTGGAAGACACATTTGATAGTTTGAGGTGTTTTAATTCTCTCCTTTATCAGGTTACAACAAAGCACCGCACTCATTCATATCAATGGGATTAACCCTCTGTTATAGCCATGGGTAAAAAGTGTTTGGTTTTCAAATGTGATGTAATGAGCCAAGTGATGGTTTCTTTTCAGTTTGCACCCAAACAGGCCTCCAGATAAAATGCTGCAAATACTCAGAGGCTCATGGGTTTAAGCATTCCTTTCTATACATAACCGCATTTGCAGAATAAGTCAGATTGAAAAGAATGGTATTTTAATGAAAGATTAACTTTTTGCCCTATGTTTTAACCATTTGAACAACCTATTATCATTGAATGCACCTTATACCATTAACAAACTGCCTAGAGTTCAAAGTCACCCTTTGCAACATTCAAAGACAACTGTTCCCCTTTGCTTCCTCTGCTTTGCTGCAAGCAGATTTTATCATGACATTAGTAAGAATACACATCTGAAAATATGATTCAAATAAATATAAACAAAGTTCCCTCAGTGGGAATTGGCAGTGTTTTCTGACAGCAGTAACAGTACAGTCACACCCAACATAGCGAGGAAAAGTGCATTCTTCATCCTCCTGTTCTCCAGTCCTATCCTCTAGTGGGGTTTATCAAAGTACACAATCAGAACCCTGTTTGTCTACTTTGGATATGTGTCATCATCTTGTTCTTTTTCTTTGAGTCACCTGTCTCACTTTTCTATCTCAGATGCAGGCACCAGCCTGACTAGAGAGATAGAGTCCCAAGTTTTTTGCCCTGTCTGGTTTCATCATGTCATCATTACACACAGTATTCTTCTCTTGGTGGTACCAGTTAGTTCTAGGCCAGAGCTCTTCTGTTGCTGTGTCCCAGTTTCTAAGCAGCATCTGGCCAATAGTGTACCGGGTAACAGTAAATATATCCATGTACCTTCTATTTTCTCTGTGCTCTCCTACCATGAAGAACCATCATCTGTGTCTTCTTTCAGTCACCTGTCTCAAATTTCTATCTTAGAGAGGGCTCCAACCTAGCTAGATGAAGTCCAAAGTTTTTGCCTTGTCTGGTTTGTATCATGATGTCATCATTACACACATTATTGGTCATTTTTATGGTACCGCTTAGTTCTAGGCCAGAGCCCTTCTGCTGCTGTGTCCTAGTTTCCGAGCAGCATCTGTCCAGTAGTGTACCAGGTTAATGTTAAATATATTTATGTAACCTCTATGTCATCATTACAAACAGTGTTGTTCATTTTTACGGTTTTGTTCTTGATGGTACCAGGTCGTTCTAGGCCAGAGCCCTTCTATTGCTGTGTCCCAGTTTCTGAGCAGCATCTGGCCAATAATATACCGGCTTAATAGTAGATATATCCATGTATCTTCTATTTTTTCTGTGACGTCCTGCTATGAACAAACAGTCGAGTTTGTGTCCGTCCATTATTTACATTGCGTGTGGTTTCCTCACTGGTAAGTTCCAACATATATATTTACCTGTGACTGATGGTTACCTCAGTGAAAATACCTGGGAACATTCCCTGACTTTACAAAACCATTACAATCTTCTGCACCCGACATTACACAATGTACAGCCACACAATGGATTATGAAATGCTGAAAGGAGATTGTGTCCTCGATACTTTGGTAAAAGAATGCAGCTGCATTAATCATGCCTAAAATTGTGAAGTATGGAGGGTCTAACCCTTGAAATAGGATGCAGTTTATGTCTTGATTTTCATTCTTGCGTTTTGTTTTGACACATATTATGTCTCTGTAGTTGATTGCCAATTAGCCTGATGCTGCTAGGCTCCTTTGGGGCAGGCTTTCATGATGAAGGATTGTAGAAATGAACCCGGCTTGTTAATATCAATCCAATTCAAACACTCCAAACAATCAGCCACCAAATATTTAAAGCTACATTCAGTAAGAGGATACAAAAATAAACTGTCTGGTTCTTTATATTGATTATCTACAAAAAGAGAAAAAATCTACAGTCTACAGTATCCAACCTACTGCTATTACTCATACCCTTTAAGGTCTTGAAATTGAAATTGTTGAATGTTATAAATTATTATGTTATAAAAATTGGAGTTTCTCTTGTGCTAGTAGACCATCATGCAGTCTACAACCCTGTCTGCACTTGATTATATTGATGTTATACATCAATATGTTTCTCCCTCCACCTTGAAGGCTCTTGGCTGTGTGTATCACAGTGTGCTGTGGTGTTAAATTCCTCCCTCATCATTGCATCTCATATGAAAAGGTGGTACAGTTTCTTAACAAACAGAAGGGAGCCTCACTATCTGTTGTTTATTTAAAGGCTTTACCGCAAAATTTGCCTCATTCCCTCTGCTCTCTGGTTGTATATACAACACTTACAGTGTCAGGACACTATCATTAACTGTACCTCTTGTTCACACTGAACTTGGAAGAAGTGGAATCAAATACTCTGCTGTGTACAAAATTCCACTTTTTGATTTCACATGAAGATTTTGAAAAGGCCCCTGATGTGTTTGTGCTTGTAAATGCTTTTCCTGATGTGAAAGTATAGTCTAACACATGTCTGTGAATGATCTGTGCATCCGTCTATGTTTAAACTGTTGCTGCACAACACTAACAGGCATCTGCACCAACACATTTAAAGTGAGAATAAACTAAGCATGTGCTCAAAAGACAGTGCAGGTTCATTCATGTTTGCATATGACAAACCACTATCATTTACACCAGTGTTTCCTGTCCACACCTGTGTGGATGATGAGGCATGGTGACACAGCAAAACTGCACCCACAGGAGAAGATCTTGTAAATCCTTCTCACTACTTTATACCATTAATTTGATCCGAGGTCTCAACATGATACGTTCTCTGTTTGTTTACTTCATACCAGTTCATGAAAGCTCCTCTGTTGGCTGTGCACTTTATGTTTGGGGGGAAATACTGAAGAGGAAGTGAAGTGTATCATGTGTCATGTTTTGAAATAAACAGAAGAAGAGCTGACCATCATGGCAAAAGAGACAAAGAACGGAGCTCCTCAGTCAGTCATACCTGAGCAGTTTTGATTGATAGGTGATCTTTAAGAAACGCAATAAAGAACATTAATCCTCACAACGATGTCAGCCAATATAAGCCCTTAAAAGAACAAAAAACAATCAATTGTATTCAACACAATAACAGTGCATGGATTATAGTGGCATGCATTGTTATCTGGTCTCCGCCCTCAATTATCTCTTTAACATTGTGCCAAGTCATGCCAGCTTATCAGAGGATCATACCAACTGAAGGAAATACAACATGTGAACAGGAACAGTGGTGCATGCTGAGTGAGAGCAGAGCAAACATAAGCTTCAGCTGAACAAACAAACACAACTTCTGAAGACTGTATTATTGACAAAGACTCTACACTTGTTCAGAATTAAGTTGTACCTTTTGTGCTGCAGGGGGTCCTTTTTTGTTTTAATAAAGGGCCATCAGAGGGTCGGTCACTGCATGGATTTACATTATGAATTCCATACTGGCCCTGTCTAGCCTCTTGACCCTATTTGCACAATAACTTACATATTTCCTCCTGGCTGTGGCTGTCTCTTCAATGAAAATAACTCGACTAAGCCTTTTTAAATGACAACTGTACATGTAACGAATTCTACCTTCATTGTAGAATCTTCAAAGTTATTGTTTTTGCATCAAAGGATTTAATGTTGTCTGTGTTTGTAGCTGCCTCACATTTTTTAAGTTATGCTATGTCTTTTAAAGCTTCAAACGACCATGTGACCTCATTTCATTCTTGGAAATGGAGCATCTACAGCTCCATATGGATGTTAACACTGCACATTTCAAAGTGTGGTGCACATGTAGCACATTGTAAACTGTGATTTGGACTTTGTGTCAGTGGAGTTAACATAGCACACATGTAATCTAAATTATAAGATAAACAAGGAAATCAAATATGGTTTTCAACAGAAACGAAACCCACGAAACCCAAACCATGAATTTAATAATCTTAAATCTTATCAGTTTATATTTTGCCTTTTTAATCTACTGAGGGCAAATATGTGATCTGGCAGAAAGCTCCGAAACAGCTACTAAATGGAACGTGAGATGTCAACTTCTGTTTCCAAGGTTGAGAATGAACTTCAAAGCCAACATGGACAAGAAGTCTTTAAAGTGATTAAAAAAAATCAACATATTTAATTTTAATGTCAACTCCATGTGCTGATGAAGACTGTTATTTGATCCTCCTGAATAGCTACTGAATGGACCTTGCAGTGCACATTTGGTTATTATTTAAAAGGTAATATAATCACTTAATTGATTAATCGTTTAATTGATTTCTATCATTTTTAACTTGTACATCTCAAATACACATGTAAATAAATAATAAATAACTCATAATAAGTTACTTTTGAAGCAATGCCAAACCAGAGCAAGTTCATACTGATTGAGATCTTTGTTTTGCATTGTTTTTGTACGTGCACATTCCTCTCAGCTCATACTGACTCTTATTTGAAACAACTGGATACAGTCTGGAGGAATCTTATTTATTTCTTTTCACTTTGAATTTTCCACACAGTAGGTAATGAATGTAACTATAAAAGAACACTACAATATGTAATATGTAATGAATTTAGATTGAGAATATCTTTTTTGTGCAACATTTCAATGGACTTCCACATTTTTATATGTGGTTTCCTGCATAGTTTCTGGTCTGTAACAATTCCCCAACATTATCTATCATGATTTGTACTTGATTATTGATTTTTCAATATCAAATTCTTATAAATTTTGTTTTATTTGAATTGAATGACAACTTGTTAACATCAAGCCATCATTTTAAAGTTTGTATTTCCATTTCCACTGAATCCAGAAGCTGCTCAAAATCAAATAAACTTGTATCATCTCATTATTAATGTACAATATAAACAACTTTGGACCCAGCACTGAACCTTGTGGAACCCCACATGTGACCCTAACAAGTCGGATTTATTTTTTATTTGCACATAATGATGTTTATTATGAAGACAGTAGCTCAGCCAATACCATAGATTTAAAGTTTCTTATTGATAATGTATGATAGAATCAAATTTACACCCCTACAGTACATTCCTTATTTCATATTGTTGTGGATATTTCTTCTATCTTTTCCATCACTACCATGACAGGCATTAGGATAAGAGAGTCTTCCTAGGAATTAATTACAGGTTAAAAATGACGCAACTTAAACCAGCCAACTGTGGTAAACTCCACCCTTCTACACACCCATGGGAGATGAAATACCAGCCAAATGTTAGCACACATGTTTCCATTCCCTTAAATGAGAAAGGGTGTCCAAACTTTTTGAGTGTTGCTGAATGTTTTAATGTCCCTTTGCAGTTCAGAATTTGACACACATGTCTCAACATTGCCCACAATAAACAAGAATTTTCCTTAACAGTATATGCAAATAATTCAACATTTTAAACCTGGTTTCCTCTTCAAGTGGCACTTTGTGTGTCTACGTACCAATGGACTACAGCCATGAAGATTGTGAAAAGATTAGGAATTATCTCATCTGCAGCGTTTGCCAAAATTAAATTGCAAGCTATTATTTACAATGATTCTTATTTTAGATTCAGTCAGCTGTGTTAACCAACATGTAAAAAGACAAGTAACAAAAGAGACAGTGAGCATCTGCTTTAAAGAAATATATATTCATCTAATAATAAAATGAGTGACTTACAATAGATTATTTATAACCATATTTATAATTTATTACCATATTATTGTGGTAGTAGTATCTGTCTTTATAAATTATGCACATTCATGCTGGAAATTGTGGTACAAAAATCTTTCAGCAGCAACCTTCACCCTGAACCATCTGATCCAACACAGACAAGTTCAAGTAAAAGATGCTCTACTTTTTTTCCACCTGTAACGATGGAATGTAGTCATGAGACACACACCCTTTGACGCTCTGGGATCTTATCTTATTCACAGGAATCAGTAGCGATAAGATCATTGACAGTTGAGCAAAAAGGCAGGTCTGTAAAAGCTGTAGTAGTTGCGTCTGGGCCTGTTGGGTCACTGTTTTGAAAAGTAAATGTTTTCTATTTCTGCTAGGTTTGCGATGCCTAGGGCTGGGTATCGGTACTCGATACCTTTAAGGTATCGATCAAAATAAATCGATACCAAGTCGTCTTGAAACTGCAATTGATCCTTTTTGCACCCAGAGCTAGAGAATATGACTATTTGCTCACAGCTAATCAATGCAAGCATTCTTTAACTTAATACGACATGTGTTTGGCCTTCTGCCACATCAGCTACAACCTGTCTGTGGTGGTGAAGTTGTGGGGAATTTGAGTTAGCGTGCTTAGCAGTCATGCAGCAGCTAAGTTACAGAAACACTCTAAAGTGTGGCTACACTACAAGCCTGTTACACTGGATACAATCAAGTGCACAAAATGTGTAATGGGTATAGAATGAAGTACTCAATTGGTATCGGTATCTTTAAGGGTACTTGGATTGGTACTGGTATTGTAATTTTTTAAACAATACCCAGCCCTAGCTACGCCTCAGTTGTGTGGGATCCAGTTTTGGCTGCCGTTCATTGTTCTCAACCTTGTTTCAGTGAAAAAGCTCCAATAGACTCACTGTACACCATTAGCACAGATAATAAAGCTAGCAAAAAGCAGTGTAGCATTTAGCAGATGTGTTCACAAGCATTCCCACCATATAGCTCATGAACATTCAGTACCAGTCCAAATGTTTGGACACACTTTCCCATTTCCTTGAATGAGAGAGTGTGTCCAAACTTTTGACTGCTTCCATATAAGTTCAGGTATGTTTCACGCAGTCATGCGAAAGTGCAGGAATGAAGCTGAGTGTTTGCAAACAGAGCAGACACAACGTATTTTCTTGGAAAGGGTGTGATGTGCACTGAAGGGAAGGCAAAACAACTGGATCAGTGGAGCGAGAGAAAAGTTCTGTGTTACAGGTTTGCCAACTGCTGCTGAGAAATAAATGGATTCATTGACCATGGGATTATTCAGTTATTAATTTAATAAAACACCACTCACTGTCTGTTTCAAAGACAGCCCTCTCTATTAATAAAATGGATGTATTTTCCAACTCAATAGGAGAACATAGCGCTGATGAAATGCAGCAGAGAAGGCCCTTGGTTGGATATGTTCCCAGACCACAGCAGTATTTCTACAGACTGGGGGATTTTAATGCAATGCAATGTAGAGGACTGATCCACCTCTGGTTAGAGTTTCACATGTATCAGAAGTGTTACCTTTGAGGAATGTTGGAGATTTGAATTGTTGTATCTTTTTACGCTTGCACATCTATGACCTTATGCAATGTTACACTGTTATATCATCTGCTGAGTTATCCCGAAGGCTCCTATGAGGTCAGAATCAAGACCATCCTTTTTATTGTGTGTGTGTGTGTGTGCGTGTGTGTGTGTGTGTGTGTGTGTGTGTGTGTGTGTATGTGTCCTCGGCTGGCACACTTGCCCTCTCGCACTAAAATGCTGTTTCTCTCATAGTGTCGCCATCTTTGCCGCCGCCTGTGTGTCACGCAGCACCTTCTAGTTAGACACACCAAATCAAACAGCCAGCTCTGATCTCTGACACTCGGAGAGCCTGACGAGCTGCCATGTACCTGAGAGGAGGTGACTCTCACTGGAGGTCTGAATCCCGTCTCATACTGAGCCTACTGTTTAACAAAAGCATAACTCTCATTCCAGTTAGTAAAAACAAAATAATGGTTACACCTCAGTCGCTGTCTTTTAGTCATGGCATGATTTGACACTAGCACAGCAACATGAGGTTACTGTGATAGTATGTTAACACAAATGTTCTTTTCTTTATTTTTTGTTTGTGTTGGATGAAAAACACACACTTGCACAAGGCTGGTTTACCAACTGGGCAAAGCGTGCAACTTGCCGGCGTCCCCAGATTTACAGGGATCCCAAAAGCCCAGATTTACTCTATTTGGGTTTACAGGTCAATCATTAATCAAAACTTTCTTCAAAATGTAATAATCTATTATTCTGATTATAGTTGGTATCCGAGGAAAATAATGAAAAATGGCCATTATTATTAACTGAAGCCTAAATTAACATATTTAATGTATTAGTTTTGTCTGATCTACTGTCAAAAACCCAAATATGTGGAGTTTTCATCATGTAGAAAAGGGAGAATTAGCTAATTTCACATTACTAGTGAATTTTTGGCATTTCTGTTTAAAAAATGACTTTAGACAATCTATTTTCTGTCAATTAATTTCTTGATTCATGAACACTACCATGTATGTATGAGGTCAATACACCTTTTCCCATGATCTTATATACCTCAGGTCTCTGAAGGCCTGATGAACTTTTTAAAAGACTTTTTAGACACTTTGCAAACCGGAAATTGATGAAGAAATTAACGAGGAAGGAAATGCTTTCACAGCGTTGCTTGCTTCAAACATACAGACAGACTCTCTCTATAGACAGATAGAAAGATATGGTCATCTAAAGATCAGCGCTGTGCATTTTAGGGTTAAAAGATGGTGCAGTGTCTAAACAGGTAGAGCAGGTTGTCCACTGATCACAACGTTACTGGTATGATCCTCTTGCCAAACTTGAACTCCAGCTCCTAGTGATCAGACCCCTGCAGTTTGGATGAAAATCCACACATAAACGCTGTTCATTTACCATTAATATTCTTTATCATCTAAGAAAACATATTAAAGTAGATAGAATATAGAATAAAATAAATAGATAAAAATAATTCATCAGATAAATAATAAGAATAATACTCCAGTACCCTGAAACAAATGCGAAATCTCACCTCTGAGTCTATCTAAATAAATAGAGAGCAATGTTTTTCATTCAAAAATTATATTTTTGTTAAAATCATTGAACTCTTGATTTGATGCATCTTTATATAAATATGTAGTACCGGGTTGCTGTCCCTTTTTGTCATTGTTTACATTCTTCCTCTGGGTGGGATGAAGACTTGCTGTGAGACATTACAATGCTGCTGCTGCTGCTGCTGTGTGTGTGGGTGTGTGGATGTGTGTCTGGTCGGTGGGTGTGCCAAGAGCTGATAGGCTCCTGGAAAAACCACATGATCAAAACATCAAACACACCCCGTGCTTATCCTGTGTTTGCTGTGACAACAGTGTATGTTTTAAACAGAATATGTTTTACTGAATGTGTGTGTGTGTGTGTGTGTGTGTGTCGGGCTGTGTTTAGAATGACTCTGATGCATGCGTGTGTGTGTGTGTGTGTGTGTGTGTGTGTGTGTGTGTGTGTGTGTGACGTCTGCCACATGTGACATATTTAATGTATTAATGGATGCGGGAAGCAGCTCACAGTGGAGACATCGGCATCCAATCAGCAGCCTGAGCTTATGTAACCTGGATCCAGACACATCTCAAAGACACACCAGTCCTACACACACACACACACACACACACACACACACACACACACACACACACACACACCTTCACACATTCACATTCTCTCAGTCATTTCTTCCAGACAGTAAATCTAATTCATTCATCCATTCATTTAGCAGAGTCGTTCAGTGGTGGTGACATTTATGGCCATCTAGCTGAAGCTGTCATTCAGAGCAAGCAGAGCTTTTTTTTTTTCTTTTTTTTTGGCTCCCCTCAGCTGTTATGGAGATTGAATCTGTGTTACACAACAGTCTGTTAATAACCAGCCCTACACCCCAGGTTATTCACAGTGTGCTGGAAGCCATCAAGGACGTCCTTTGTCACCTCTACTGTGTGATTTTCTACTGTGTGAACAAAATATCTGGAATGTATCCATCTCCATTACATTTTATTACATATACGTGATGGATCAGCGTCAATGACTGTGCTTTGCAGGTTTGGGATGAAGATCACCTCCTCTGCATCTAACACACTGATGGCCCTTTGTCAAACAAAGATGGTTCATACCCTGAAAGTGGCTTTCTGCCATCAGGGAAGATTAAATGATTCAGACCATCTGACTGAAAAGGTGGCGGAGCTTCTTGATTCAGTCTACGAGGCAATCTATACCTTATGTGTAGTGTTTGCATCTGTTAGTGTCCAAAAAGAGCACATTGATACGAGAGGTTGTAAATAGATCCTGGTCTCACCCTTTGCGAAAGTTTGAGGAGCTCAGATATCTGTATCAGGATACCTCCGAGGCCCTTCCTTGTGAAGGCATTCGTGGCACATGCGACTTTTAGAAGGGGGCATGAGGGTACACCATGAGATACCAGTTGATATTAGAGTCCAGACTTGGGATCCCCCAGGTGAAGGAGGACATGAGAAAGGGCTAATGTGGCTGCCCCTGCTCATGGTCTGCTATCCCATGCATGGCCGGATCTAACATATGATCAATCTGGGCAGAAAGGGGATCCTCAATGATGGTAGAAAAACAAAGTGTGCACTCATTTTTTGTCAGGTTCTACGGAAATATGACACACAGCTTGACGTATTCTCTAGACATTGATAATTATGGTCACTGCTAGAAACCTAGTACATCCAAAACCAAATGAGTTATAAGGTTTCCACCCAAAAGCAGCGTTATCCAATCAGAATAAAATAAAAGTTGTTTGGGTTAGGGTTAGGGTTACTAATGCAGCCTTGGTCCCATATCCAGGATATGGGCTAGTGGACGAAAGTTGATCAATGAAGGATGGAGCTGCCAGTCTGACCATTAGACTTTTTTTTTTTTTTTTTAAAGCTGCTATGATCAATATTTTATACTAACAATAGAAGAAATGACAATGTGTAAAGGGGTTGCTTGTATTGACAGTACCCAACTCTGCCACAGCTCTATGTAGCATTTTATTGTTTCGGTTTCATGACCCACCACTTTACTGTTTTGGTTCACTCTCACGGCTCTCATCATCATCGTTTCCACTCATAGCTGGTAGAGTGGTAGAGAAGCTCAGCTACAGGGTGAACACAGTGGAGCATTTAGCAGATGGAGAGCTAAATATTTCCCTCAAGAGTTACTGGAAACTAAGTTTAAAGAGCATTTGAAAGTTAGACTAATATTCATGACTACATGAATGCTAATGTTGCTCTGTGTCAGCTAGATGTGTAACTATGATGATCTGTCATTCTTGTGCTTACAGCTTGTTTATCCTGCCCCTAAACTGGCAGAAAAACCCCTCATGGTTCACAGTTCAGAGGAATCTTGTGGTCTCACTGAGGTAAACGATGACCCTATAAAAAACTGCTGCTCCACTTTTCTGACCTGGTATTTAAATAATTCAGTTTCAGTAGGATTTGAGCTATCAGGTGGTGGATGACTGTGGTTCAACTGCAATCATAACAATTCACATAAAATTACTGTTTGAACCTTTGCTGACAGACTCAGGTGCTTTCCCATTGTGGCCAAATTGTCAAGCAGTCTTTTTTAAAAATGTATGGTCCACTGTTGTCACCCCCAGCTGTTCTGCAAGGCAAAGCCGGCTAATCTGGGCTCTTAAAAGGTCTTTCATTGAATACTACCTGACCCACGTCTGTCTAGTTTGACTTCAAATCTCTGCAGATTGGTGCTGCGGAGGCCTTTTCCCACACAGATAGTAAGTTATTAACGGTGACCGTATTCCTGGAATTTACCCCACTGTACAGAACAGTACAGTTAATCCTCATAAAAAGATGATAGAAGGGTGGGAAGGGGAGGTGGGGGAGGGTGAGTGCTGGGAAGGGAGGGTGGTGCAGAGCTGCAAAGAGGGGAGAGGAGGGAGGAAAGAGGGAATCCAGTGAGGAGAGAAAGAGGAGAGGAGGGAGAAGAAAGAGGAGCCCGACGGAGAAGAAAATGACAGAGAAGTGAAGAATCATGAAAAATTGAAGTTGAAGACGAAGAGTGAAGGTGGGTCGTAAAAAGAACAACACGCCTTCATTCAACAAAATGCACTAATTTTCATGGGAAGGTGGACTACTTAATTATTTACTTTACACTCGTCTAAATGTCTAAATGTCTTTGTAGCGGTGCAGATGTTATGAATAAGACATTTATTTGGAGACATTCAGACACATTAAGTCAGCTCTACTGGCTATTTACACTGTGTCAAACTGGAGGAAAGCCCATTTATAATGCTGATTTATGTTTAATAGCTGCCCTCATAATTCATTCAAGTGGACTGTATAATTACAACAATGAATAATGACAGGAGATGATTATAATTTGAGATAATTATCATAATCTGTATGGTTCGGTACAGATTGAATGAAGTGGAGAATGACTTGAATGATTTCCAGAGAAGGACCTTACATATATTATGACTGAATGAAAACAGCCAAGTTAATTCCTATTCATACAAAATGGGAATAAACATTTATTTTCCAACTATAGACTCAGTTTCTCTGCTTTGTCAGTTCTGAAAAACAGTAGAAAAAGACTTAAAGACTTGACAGTTTCATTGATAAATACAGGTCCGCCTTACTGGCAGTGATAGGAAAGGACTAGTGGAGGAAATATGAACAGTAAAAGACAACAAAAATCATACATTTAGAGTAATTATTGACTTAAAAAGGCAAAAGGCCTTTATGAAGAGGCTAGAAAAAATGGGATTCATATCTATATCTATATATAACTTGATCAGGGCTGCAAACTCAACTCTGTGTTGTATTTTAAATCTGTTAATATCCACTTTCATTATATTTTATGGCATTTAGTTCATTTTACTCTATTTTTGTGTGATTAGTTTTTATGACTTTTAGTTTGTCTTATTCTCTGTGCATTTTAAATGTCTTGTTTTTTCATTGTGAAGCACTATGTAACTGTGTTTTGTGCTATATAAATAAAGTTATTCTTAATATTTAATATATCAATTTAGTATTTACATATTTTAAGGGAAATAGATGGATCAATTTTTCGAAAAGTAATCAAAAGAGAAATAAAAAACTTTAAAGAAATGGTTTTATACTAAATTTAAAAATGAAACTAAATTCATTGTGTTTGATAATCGATAATCGCAAATTCAAATTCAAAGAGGGTATGAGAACAAACTCTTGGGAGTGATAATAGATCACACACACACACACAGATCTTACAACCAAAATATCTAAATCCATTAAATTATTATATAAAAACAGAGTATATCTTGAAACAGAACTCACTGTATATTTATACTCTATTATTCTCTTTCATTTCCATACATTACTTAATGTGCGAAAGTATGGGGGAAACACTTAAAAAACCAACACAAATCCCATTTTCATACCTAAAGAGTGATTATAAGAATTGTAAATTAGACAGATCATTATGAACCAACTATTTATTAACTCTCACAGTGATCTGGTTGACTTAAAAACTGCACAAATAATATACAAAGTGAAAAAAACTTGCTTCCTGACTGTCTACAAAACATATTTAAAATCAGAGAGAATGAGTATAGACTATGGGGACTAAAAATGCTTATAAGAACAAAGGCTAGGACAATTATAAAGAATGAATGTATAACTGCAGAAGAGATTAATTAATTGAATACATATGACAGGGAATTAAAATGTGTTCATAAATAAAATAAAAAGAAAGTTAACAAATATAAAACTAAAGTATGAACATAATGGTGCATGATTTTGTATTTTTAATGTATTGTATATTTTATAACACTGTTAAGGGCTGATTACTTTTTAAAAATACAATTTCTCTTATATTAAATTCATATGTGTGTGTGTGTGTGTGTGTGTGTGTGTGTGTGGTTTTCGTACATTGAGACACAAATGGGTTGAACACTCTCTGCATCATTTGTTATGCTTTGCATTAGCATTACTATGTGATGGATGAATGCCATTTGTATATTATTTCATGAATCATGCATCAAAATCTTCCTATCTGCTACCAGCAGGATAAATACTAACAACACAGTGGACTACTGGGAAATGAGAACGAGATTGAAGTTCACAGCTCACTGACTGTACATACATACTTACTGAAAATCTCATTTGTGAGTACAATTGGTGTGCACAATTCTGTAAATATGTTAGAAAGACTGATGGAGAAATGTTTCGCAGCATTGCAAGTTCAACGACAGATGCAGTGAGGCAGAGGAAAGAAGAGAGGAGCAGAAAGGGAGGCAGAAGGTGGATGGAGACTGTGTTAAATGATGTCCTGAGAGGTGGAGAGCACTGACTGCACGGTGAGGTGAAGGGAGGACACAGCAGGTTATTATCCAGAGGTCAAGGCTCACGGGTGTTGTGTAACCAGATTTACAACGAAACCGTGTAGCAGAATGTGACCTGCATCCTCCTCATCTGATGATGCTGCTCAGTCCCACACTCACCCCCCCCCCCCCCCACATCCACCCACCCACCCCCCCCCCCCCCACACACACACACACACACACACACACACACACACACACACTCAGCCAACAGCAGCCATAACAAACAAGCAGCCGCTCTATATCATGCATGCTCTTTAGCATCGTTCTACAATATGCTGCATGGATGGTTTCCATGCAGCAGTGGACAGCTGAAACATTTTTGTGTTCTTATTGACTAAATAAAAATCTATTCTTTATTCATTTGCTACTCAATTGTTCCTTTAATTCGAAATACAATAGACAGTTAAACAAAAGGCTTGATGATGATGTGGTATGTTACTGTGGCGGAAAATCATCCTCATGAAACGGAAACATTTCCTTCTGGTTAACAAAAGAAGGAAATGGGTGGTTGTGTTAGTTGGCTTAAAAAACTGACACCAAAGTACAGTCTTACTCAAGCTCCTGGTGGTCTGAACATGAGACCCCGATGAAGTGTTTCCTCACATACTCTCAGAGGGCGGTATGGCCTCAATATGTCTTAATGATCTTAATAACCATGACTGCATGTGTTAGTGCTCACTGCTTATCTCATACAGAGGAAATTACATTGATGACTAGATATTTTGCTAATGGAAAGAGAAACACATAGAATTTGGAAAAGGTCCAAGAATTTACCATCTACAGGCTAATGGCCTGGATTGGGTTTCCCTGCTGATAGTAGTTTCATATAATGGTATGGAATAGGTTTCTGGAATTTATTGCTGGACCTTTTGTTGAACCACTAACCAGATATTGTTTACTGTTGTATCAGGCATTGATGTGCCATTAAATAAGACATTTCTATCATTTTTCTGTTTTAACCCTAACAACAAACAATCAATGCACAATGCACATGTGTAATAATTCCATACAAACAATAAACAGATTGTTGACACAGAGGAATCCAGTAGTCACTTCCTTTGAAAATATGTAACATTGGATGAATGTATGAGAGTTAAAACATTCTATATTTTCCTTTTGTGGAGTGCGAGCCAAAGTAATTATCTACTTAAAGTACTAAAGTAAAAAACTAATATGTACTTGAAATTGTAAGAATCTCCTCCAGTCATATATTAAGACATAAAATACTCTCTTTGGAACAATAAGTGTCTGATGTTTTTTTCCTCAAAAAGGTATAATTATCTTTAACAATTCCAGAAGTGATTAATATTTTTCATTTCATAAGCTGAACAGGTGCCCACAAGATGGTTTCCTCCTTCACTGTAAAGTCCATACTCCATACTATTTGTGCACTGGAGACTTCATATTTCCACATCACACTTGTGTAAGATTAATATTGGACCACGATCGGCGTCCAAACTATTTGTGATGTCACAAATCCTGCTCTTAAAATCAGATTTTCAGTGAGCTTAGGGAAACTTTCCACTTTCAGAAGATTAATGTGAAAACGGCCTTCAAGTGTCAAACTCTGTACATACATCATTCTGCACAGTGAAGCGCAATCATCCAACGGTAGGAACAAGAAGAAAAACACCTTTTTAAGACTTTAAATACATTTTTTGCTGTAGGATTACTAGTAGTCTCCTTGACTCTTTTCCAATTAAATATTTCTTTATAACCATTTGCAAAGACCTTTGTGTTCTCCATCTGTTTGTGTGTCTGTGTGGAGAGGTAAGACAAATTGATTTATAAATCACAAATACTATTAATTTTAAATAAACACAGAGTATACATGCCTACACACAACCACAAAGCACCCAGTAACACACATATAGAGTCCAACAGCTATATTTATCCGACCTGATAAATGTAGCTGTTGATAAATGGAAAGGTTACTTAACTCCCTTTTCGCCCACCCCTCATTTTGACTGTCTGGGAACATTACAAGCTGGTGTTACATGTCAGCAGTAGATGCTAGCTAGACAGAAACAGAAGGATCTATTTTATTTCTGGAGGCCTAATATCATCTGATGGTTATGCCAGAAATATGGCTTTGGTCATTACATCCCGAGACGCCAGTGTGGAAAGAGACATGTTACGTAAGCCCTTTTTTCAGTGTTTGTACATAGAAACTCATACATTTTGCATCTGAAACTTGAGTTATATAATAGCTACCTGGTACATCTTGGTATAGTGTATGTACTGATTCGAAAAACACAATTTATTTACCAAATACAACTTATAGATACATCCCACTCAATGGCTAATATACCAGTGGGTGAGAAGTTAAAAGGATTTACAAAAAAAAACGGTTTTTCATTTCACATTTTTATTGTTCATCATAATGAAACAGCTTCACTGATACAAAAACATCCCCTTTGTTTGGGTAAAATTACAAATCTGTATGTTCAGCCTGATCCACAGGAAGAGGAAACACTGTGAACAGCAGAAACTTTGAGCCAGTGCTTCTTCGTGGCTGAGGGTCCATAGAAAAATAAGGCAGGTGATTGTGTACAGCTCCTTTCCAGACACTGTCAACATTGGCTGGGGACTGCTCTACTCTTACAAGTCCACAAAATGACTGCTAGCCAGAATAGTATAAGACAGTATTGTACAGCTTGGCTCAATCATGCAAAAGAAGTGAAGGTATTTAAAGAAGTTATCTTAAAGTGAGAAGAGAAATTCTGCCTGACCAAATACCTGAGATACTAACAAGGGTCGAGGTGTGGTGTTGGGAGACTTTCTTTGAAAGATGAGCCTTTAAAAAGATTAAAACCCAACTTGGGGAAGAGACAAAGCTCCTCCATGGACTGCCGATGAGCAGAATAAGCCACTGGTGGCAGCAGGCTAACCAAGTTGGAGCCAAACATTCGTACAAAATGAATTTAGAGGTGAGTGAGCCGGATATTCAAACTGAGAACAATCCATTTTTGAACATTCATAGTGAGTACTGAATGGACCACGTGGACCTTCCAGTCATGAAGCTTGCTGACTTTACAAGGCCTGTGGAAAGCTTCAGTTCAAGTAACATCATGGAAGTAAAACCTCACCAAAACTGTTTGAAAAGGTTTTTCTACGACAGCAGTGATATACATGAGTAGCCACAGTAAGGTAAGAACTGTAATTGTCCAGTTAGAGCTTTAGAACCAGTAAACATGGATGGTTCTTGTGCATTTTATTATGCTGTGTTAATATTTCACTGAAGGTATACAGCTACACGTTAGCATACGTGCCATATGATAAATAGTAGAGTAAGAGCAATGAGCTCTTATAACAAATTTATCAGATGTTGTGTCCTGTAAGCACCTTCCTGTAGTGTGCTTATGAAATACATCGGATGACTTTGTCTTCTGTAAAGAAGTTTAAAAAAACAAAACAGATTGTACATCAATACTGCTTACTTGTGGCCTTAATGTCAACCCAGTGTTGGTCAGCAGGAGCCAATATGCTACAGAAACATGTCTTATTTCTGAAATTTATGGAAAAAAAATATGTTTTTGAAGTAGGCCATTAAGTAATTCATCCTGACATGACAAGTTAACATTAAAACATGAAAATGGATATATAGAGACCAAAGTTTCTACAAATATACAAGCGTCAATAAAAGGAAAAAAAAACCCTACTGTCATAAGCAAGAAAAAAAAAGATCTAATACATGTTATATATATTTATATATATACTAAAACAGACAAATGGATTGCAGAAGACTTGTAAGGCAGAATCCCCCAACAACCCACTCACAGACAATGAGTGTCAGTGTACCATAAAATAAAGATTATTTACAGAGCATATACAATTGTCCAAAAAGACCATTTTTGTAATCCAAAAACATGCACATAATACACTATTTCATTTGAAATATCTATTTTCTTCATGTACATAGATCCACAAAGGATCTATAAATGTTGTCCACTTTGGCTGGATGTGTTCATGACACGCAGTGACATTGGAGAAGAGGTGAAATGAGACGTATATGGGTTTTTTTTATGTTGCCATTGATGATTCCACCAAAGGCACCAGCAAGAGAAGCCAATTTATATGAGGAAAATCCAAAAGGCACAATGTAAAAGGATAAGGAACATTAAAATGTGTATATTTAAATAGAAGCATCACTAAATCTTTAGATGTGTCCAATGATTTTAAAATTTTACAATTATCTGATAATCAAGCTACTACGATTATTGACTGAACAATGATCTTTTCAACATAATCAGATTGAGTGACACACATGGCTAGCTTCATAACACAGTAAAACAAAGGGATGTCTAACCTAATCACTTTGACTATTTAATGGCAGAAATTAAATACCGCATTAGATACATTTTTGACATCACTATTTAACTTTGCTCTCGCACTTTAAACATGGGTCACACC
Source organism: Scomber japonicus (assembly GCF_027409825.1). Taxonomy (NCBI): domain Eukaryota; kingdom Metazoa; phylum Chordata; class Actinopteri; order Scombriformes; family Scombridae; genus Scomber; species Scomber japonicus. The sequence goes on along the minus strand of NC_070600.1, from coordinate 7,260,055 downwards.
CTTGTAAATACTGTAGCTAGTTGTGTGTGATACTGTTTACTATCCAGCTTCTTCTGAACCATCACTCTTTAAAGGAATACTTGGACATTTTGGGACACTATCATATCCGTATTCTAAATATGAAGATACTACCAGTTAGCTTGACAAACTATAAGCAGGAGGAAACAGTTAGCCTGGCTCTGTCCAAAAGTTAATATCTGCCAACTAGCTCCTCTAAAGCTCACTAATTAACATGTTGTATCTTGAATGTGTAGTCTGTCAAACCAAGAAGTTGTGGTTTTATGAGTAAGCTAACTGTTAACCCCTGCTTCCAGTCTTTTGGCTAAGCTAACCACCTGTTGGTGGTGGCTACATATTTAGCATACAGATACAAGAGTGGTGTTAGTCTTATTTAACTCTTGCCAAGAAAGTGAACAAGCATATTCCTTTAAGCTAAATAGTACATAATTACATTAAACATAAGGCCTCTCATTAATTACATTTGAATGACATTTTGAGATACGAAGTTTTCATTCAACCTTAATGAGGATATGGCACAAGTTGAATTATGTTACTTTGCATCTTTGCATCTTGAATGTACATTCAGTGCATACGGATATTTGACATTTCATGTTTGGTTCTATTATTTTGAATTTAATTCATTTTTTAAATTGTCTTAGCTGGGATATGTGCCCTCCTTCAATTGTATTGTTTAATACGTTTGTTTTTTATTTATAAAAATAATAACATATCATTTCTAATTAGCTGTCCAGCCCTACATTAAGTGCCTAATAAATTATTCCAGCAAGTGTACATACTGTGTGTTGGAAATGAGTTTGTAACTTCAAACAACCTGAATGGCAAAGAGCCTGAGGCCAAGTAAGATATTATGTACAATACTAATTTTTTTCAGTAAAGACACTTAATTATGTACATTCATACCTTGCATGTTCAGATCCTTCTGTGACAGTAATACTGAAAGCACCTCCTCCTTGCATGCTTTGTGCACACAGCCAGGATGAAAACAGCTTTTGGCCAGTGAGGAAGATCCTTAATAATGTAGAGCTGGGAAGCTCTAGCATGAACTCGATCGACTAAAACTGTATGTGCTTGCAGACTTTGGCAAAGCTTATGATTGTTAATATGTAGCAGAGCAGCAAATTAAGCCAAATTTTCTCTCTACATGATTGAATAAAGTTACTGATCGTCACTTTGAGATGAGGCTGAGATTCATTTCAGGAATTTTTCATGGGATGCTGATGTGTTTTTAATATGTTTATATATATATGTGTGTGTGTGTGTGTGTGTGTGTGTGTGTGTGTGCTCATCCTGCACACTTGTAAATGTAATGCTAGAAGTGCTCCTTGTTTCATGGAGGACGACGGATTCCACCTCCAAATGTCTTCTTTGAGTGCACCGAGGACTGAGGGACTCGTATCGTCTTTCCAGCAGCAAATGGCAGTTCACAGATCTGCTTCAGGTGAGGGCTGCACAGTATGTGTTGGTTTGTCTCTTTATTACTGGAATAATAAAGATGATGTCCATGATGATGATGATGATGATGATGATGATGATGATGATGATGATGATTTCAGGCTGTCTAGGTGACATGTTAAACGAGAGTCTGTTTCCTCCTCTGCAGGTTTTGATTCTCTTGTTTGGGTTGTGTCACATCCAGAACTTTACAGCAACAAATAAAAACCGAAAAAGACGAAAAATAAAAATAAAAACCGAGCTAAATAGTTCCCCTCCAGTTATATTTTCTGAGGGAAAACTGAAGATGTCTTAACCCGGTGCAGCACATCATGTCGATACAGTATGTTGAGGTTGTGTGATATGATGAAGAGAAGGGAACCATTTGTGAACCCCGCTCCCAGATGTTGGACCATCTGAGGCAAACTAGAGACATGTGGGGTATTTGGGAGGTGGGGGTTGAGGGTAAGGTTTGCTGCACTCTTAATTGTGAATCTGAGGATGGGGGGGGGGGGAGAGGGGCTTAGTGACCATCGCCGGAGCCTGGTGGGTTGTGAATCCAATCGAGGACGATGAGTGACAAGCTGCCAATCATGAAGATGATTCCCACGACCAGGAAGACGGCCGCCTGAAGAGAGAGAGAGAGACAGGACGAGAGGGGATTAAATGTAGCTGAATGTGTGATGATGCACAGTGGGGGGGTCTGTTGAAATTTCTGACGAGTCACATTTTGGATACGCTATCTACCCTTCAGGGGGGAAGAGATTGAGAAAACTGATACAGTGAGAAAGCTTTGGATTAAGTGTGTGTGTTCCTTTAGACTTACCCCAATCTTTTGCGGGGAGCGGAACGGCACCGACTTAACCAGGCGGAGGTAAAAAGCAGCGGGTAGGATGAAGATGAGCATGGTGGCTGCAGAGGAACCTGCAACACAAAAAAGGAGTATGTTATCAAGGACTTGAAATAATCAAAGAAGGATTTATATTTATGTATGAATATTTTCCCACTGATTGTAGTTCTTTAAAAGTTGCAGTTTGAAATATTTACACAGTACAAAAATTAAAAATGCAGAAAATACTATTTACTGTAACCAGTGGACTTTCTTGCATAGGCATATACACTGAAGTATGTATGTAGTAGTATGATGCTAAAATCAATAAAAAGCTGAGTATCTGAATGCATTTTACACTGCCTTTATTAGTGCTGCATCTTGCATGTATTGTGCTCTAATGTTAATTAGAACCATGGAATTTACAACAAAGCTTTGCTATTCATTTTCCTTCTTGATTTTCCAACATAATTGATTTTTTCTGCAGTGTAACATGATGATAGAGACATGTCCAAATATTGATACTGTTTAGCGTGTGTGTGTGTGTGTGTGTGTGTGTGTGTGTGTGTGTGAACACTGGGAATGTGAGATCCAGTGGTCACAAACTGCTCACGCGACCGCACAGCTGACACGATCCGACACTCTAAGCTTCTGCACTTCCAACGTCTTTACTTCATAAAACGACCCCTGAACTGTAAGCTCTAATCAGGCCTCTACTGCCACTCTGCCTATTACAGTAACTCATATTTGTCTACATAGTTTATAGGTTTAAGTTGCAGAGAGAGCTTCATGGTGGACATGAAACCAAATCTCCCTCACTACACTGTAACATTTTGAGTTTCCAAAAAAACCCCAAAAAACAAGAAAGAAATCTGAGCCGGATGTGTACATCTGTACAGGTACTCACCGATGAAGCCGAAGATGTCTCTGATGGTGGGGACGAAGATGACCAGCATGTTGTTGAAGGCCAAGATGCAGGCGGCGATCAGCATGTGGCGAACCCAGCTGAACTCTCGCTTGCTGAACAGCAACGTGGTGATGGAGGAGCGGATCTGGAAATACCACAAAGCGTTGATGTTTTAGTGTTTGGCTTGTACACACTGAATCAGACAAATGAACATCAACATTATAACAAAGCTGTAGAAAGGTCACAATAAACTGACTGTGACTTCTTTTTTCATTGACTTAAGACTTTAAAAGTCTCAATTTGATATATCAAAATAAAAATAATGTTGCATTAAATTAGAACAATAAATTCTAATGAGTATAATGAAACGTGGCACTTTTGTTTCTTTTTCTGCGTCTGCCTAAGAAACAAATCGTTAACAACAGTCTGCGTGTCTGTTGGCCTGCGTCTGAGGCTGATTCCCACACTTGGCCACTGACCGAAGTGTGTCAAGTACTACAATTGCAAGTGTGTGTTTGTAAGACTGTGTGTGTGTGTGTGTGAGTGTGTGGGAGGGAAACAGAGTGAACGGCTAAGACGCCTGGTGCTGCTGAACCACAGGCAGCCTGTTCAAGCCTGTAGTGGGTGAAAGGTTGCAAATATCAGGTGAAACCTGAGGCACCCTGAGCTCCATGGCCACGGGGGGAAAGGTTACAAGGGGCGGTGCTTACAGCGCCCATTCAAAAAGGAAAGGGATTATCTCCCGCAGTGCAATGGAACCATGGGATTGCATCAGCCGGTAGTGAAAAGAAGGCGGGCTGGCCTGCAGGGGGGGAAGTGTCTTTACAAGAAGCTGCTATTGTCACCTGTTTTTTTTTTTTCATGCTTCCTTCCTCTTTCAGTTACTATTCCTACATTAAAGCAACTGAAGGCCACCAGTTGAATTACAATCATGGCAGACACTTCAAACTGTACAGTATGAAGAGATTGAAGTGAGAGAAAGAACAGTTTCGGAGAAAGTAACTTCACTTCTTTATTGACTTCACCTGAAAAGGACAAAGCAAGTGCAATCTTTTCCTTTTTAAGAGGCACTGCTGGCAGCACACCACATGCTTCCTCTGTATCCTTTCAAGTCGGACTTAAGCACAAGATTTATATCCACTTAGCATGGTACAGTGGAAAAAAATCACATTAACTGGATTTTCTGCACTGTCAGGTCGAACCAAGTGACCTCCATCATGACTGTCAGGGGGCACCGAGATGACGCCTCCGCTTCACTGTCCACTGCCAAAAAAGTGCCATCCTTAAAGCCAAAATGAATTTCTTATCTAAGATAATGACAATAATTTAAGTGTATCCCTCCAAAAATTCTACAACCATGCACCTACCTCTCCCACCAGCTGTTGCATAATTAGGCTGGCTTGGAAAACTAGAGCCTGGACGGGGCATTTCTCTCCAAGGCTCCAAACTATTCAGCACCCGACTGTTACCTGGCGCAAAGCCTTTGGAGTTCACCGTGTGATATTTGCACACTCTTTACTCCTACTCTTTACCTGTCAGAGCTGCTCCCCCTTCCACACACACACACACACACATATACACACATAGTGTATGTGGACGGACTAGTTGTATTCAGCTAGATTGGCCCAGCCACATCTGGGTTCAGCCACATCTTAGCTACATGATTAACTTCTGCAAAATGACTAAAAATTGTAGAAGTAGATAAATACGAATCACTTGCATAAAGGAAAGTCCTGATGCTGAGAATGAACTGAAACTACACGTGGCGAGGTGAAAGTCCCTTTTTCAAGCAGAAATATCAACAGGAAAGTTTTTTTTGAACACACAAGCACTGAAGCATGACATAAAATGAGACAAATAGGCTGGGGCCTCACACTTCAGATCAGTGGCTCCTCAACTACAACCAAAACAAACCCATGAGCTACACAGAAGCCCATGAACACATGATTCAATGAATGTGCACATGAGCTCTCTAGTGGCGACACTGACTCTCTGCAGCATTTCAACTCCACATCAAGCACACAACACACAGCCAGTTTTTTTTTTGATGAAAGTTTATCCATAGAAAAAAGCTGACTTGGTACTTTTCCTAATGTAATAAAACTGAAATTGTGATACCACTTCATAAATCTGCAGTAAACCTTTAATAACATCAACCTATTTAGTTGCCAGATTGTGAAATATCTCTCTGGCTGCTGTTCATCCTCCTTCTGCGTGACAATTGTGTTGTGTTTTCAGCTCTTTAGCTCATCAGGAGGACCACTCAGAAATCCTGTTTGACCTCTGACCTCCTGGAAAAGAGCTTCAGTGCATCCGGAGTAAAATTCATAAACAATTCATTTTGTTACATACTTGATAGATAGAAAGTAAAAGATGATTTGTTAAAAAGGTTAGACCCATCAACCTTTATTGATTGTCAGCAGAAAGTGATTATTCATAACCTGGCAACCCAAACATTGTTCTTAATAGTTTATAACATATCTATAAAACATTACTAAATGTTTTATTAACCATTAATAAAGGCCTTAGTTACAACTTAAGTCTTGGTCATCAATAAAATCTCTCATTGTCCAAACTGGTCACAAATTTAATCCAACTACACAATTTAAACTAACATACATAGATCTGACAAAGGAAGTGGAAAGCTGCTAATGTTAGCACGCAAGCTAATAGCTAAACGCAAACTTTTATTGTAGTGTTTGAAATAGTGATGTAGACGTTTTGTGTTATTAGTTTGTTCAAGGGAACCAAAGACAGTCCCCCATCTTTAAATGTAAGACAAATTAAGTCAGAGTAGACAAATAAAACATCAATAAATAGTTATAAAATGTTTAGCACATTTAGCAAACCCGTCATTTAGCAAAAGCAGCTGATTTTGCCTTTAGAAGTATTGGATAAAAGGACCAAAAGAGCAGTTTTTAAGTAAGAAGACACCAACTGGTAACATACGAGGCTTTAAAGACACAAAGTCGGGGCGGCGCAACACAAGGAAAGGTCTGAATTAAGACTGAAATTTTACAACATGATGGTAAGACATAAAGGTGACGTTGGCGCAGTTAATCAGCTCGCTTGTGGCCCTCTCCCATGGTTTCGACCTCCAGCCGGAGCCTGAGAACTGGGGCATGTTTGACTCCACGTAAAGCCTTTTCATTATGTACTGAATCCTGGCAAAGCCCTGTGTGATCTGGCCTCTGTTAGCATCTATCCTTCACGTGACTGCACACACACACGCACACACACACACACACACCCACACAGACATGCTTTTACGCCTCAACACGTGTCTTCATACGCTCTCTCCCACACATACACAAACATTCTCTCTGCTCTCATATACTACTTCCCCACTGGAGCCAAGGACAGGCGGGAGACAAAGCTAATGTTAATCTCTAGCTGAAGGTCGACAGCATTTCTTGCAAAATGAAGGTCAGGAGGATTCAAGGCGAGATTCTCAAATGTCAAATGGAAACTTGGCAGAGCTATGGAGCGACTCTTTCGTTTGATCTGATGCCTTGCATGCATCCAAGTGTGTCAATCTGGCAACTGCACCACAGCAATATAGTTGAATTTACTGCAAGGATAGTGATGATCAGTTAATTAAACCTGGGTGCAACAAGTTCATTACGATTCAAACTAAAAGCTCATTTAAAATTGTAACTTTTCTCCACTTTCAGAAACAACCCCATCAGCTATGTCAGCCATTTCATTCACGTTATTTTCTCAACAACTAGTGCTTATCAGTTAAACTAACCTATGCAAAGCAGGCAGTGACTCATGTATTATGATAGACATCTGTACAGGTACATGCAGGCCAAAACCAGTTCTTAACACCACCTTACCAGAAGGAATTTGCTTCACCTTTTTAACAGTCACCTAACAAACTATAGTTGACAAAAAAAAAAGAAGTCTGCTTACGTTTCAGGCTTTCTCTGTCATCAAATTTTTATATTCTCTGTTATCTCGGGGCTCCTCTCTCTCATTCTTTACCATCTGATATTTTCACTGGCTTACCTTTTTCTATTTTTAGCTAGTTTCTTTGTACAGTGTAAAACAAACATAAAAAACTGTGGTCTTAGTTCAGTTTCGAGCAAATGTGCAACATTCAGGCTTTGTTTTGTATGTTCTGAAATTATATTTATGGTATATTGTTATCTTTTGAATATTCCATACACTACTCGTATTGTTAGAAGCCAAATTCTGGAAAATGAACCTATTTGACATCCATTATCATAATCTTGAACATGCAGTTTTAACAGTATTTACAATACGTGCACATGAACAGAACAAAATTTCATGATTTTTTGGCTATAAATGAAAATTCCCAAACTATCATCCCTCACTGTGTTTAATGCAGCTCAACCATGCAGATTTCTCATCATTTTCTATCATTAAATGAAAACATTTAGAGGATTGGGATGGCTTGGCAGAGGTTTTTGTGTCTGTAGCCCCCCCTCCCCGCTCCTGCTCTTCACTGTCTTTGTGGCTCCGCCCCACTATATCCCTGAAGGTAGCGGTCAGGGTGAGGGTTTTTCCACTGTCCACTCTGAGCCTGTAAACTTCCACTGCAGAGAGGGGGATTCTCTCTCTCTCGCATTCCCTTCGACAGAAAAAACAGCAGTGTCTGCTGAGGTGGGGGGAGTGAGTGTGTGTGTGTGTGTGTGTGTGTGTGTGTGTGTGCGTGTGAGCAAGAAAGAGAGTGTGTTTTGTATGTGTCAAAGAGATATGAGACTGAACAGGAATGTCTATTGTCAGTCTATGAGTCATCATGGAAATGGCTAAAAACTCACTGATGCCTGAGCATGACTAAATCCGTGGGAGTGAATATTTTAAGAGTATAAATAAATGGCGACTTTATATTGTGTAATTGAGATAAAATGTGTGTGTGAGCTGCTTCTAGATGTGTGTTTCCATGACACGGCATTGCTGCATCATTCTGTCAGCACTTTCCCGTGAACATCAACAAAGCTGCTGCCCCCTGGTGGCTGCCTGATGCAATTACAGCCACTTCAGAAATCATACAAGAATAAGCAGCTGCTTGTCTTTACAAGTAAGTTTGTGTGTGAGTGTGTACATGTGTGTGTGCATGTGTGCATGACAGTTAAAAAGGGGCCATTAGACTTCCTCTTGGTCAGCAGCCATTTTTGTTACCCTCGTGTCAAATATGGGCCAATCTAAATTTAGCCCATGACCATATATGAGTAGGGAAGGGAGAGGAGTGTGTGAATGAATGTAACCGAGAAGATAAGTTTTGGGCAGTGGACATTACACATCAAAGTTGGCCTTTGACCTTATTGTTAATAAAATGAGGAAATATACACAAACAGTGAGACAGGCTCTCTTTTCCAAAGCTAAAAGTGTGTATGCATGCATGTGTGTGTGTTGGTGTAATTAAGAGGTGTGGCCCTTTACGACCTCAGCCTGTGTGCTTTGGGATTTGAGATGACGAAACAAGCAAAGCGCAGACCGAACAGTGTGTTCTTTTTACCATACTGCCAGGAAAAAAACAGCTTCGGCCAGAAAATGACACACACACAAAAAAAAGACTTGCTCTGCGGCAAATACAAAACACAGTCTGTAAGCAGAATGACACAGAGTCGCAGTAATGTTTCAATGAATGAATGGAAATGATTTTACAAGTGGCTGGTTGACGTGGGGTGGAGGGCAGAGGCCAGGTATCTGAAATTACAAGGGCGGTGCGTGTTTGTGTGTATTTGAAGAGCATGTTTGTGCGCTTTGACGTAAATAAAATTATATCTGTGGTTAAATAAAACTCATTTTAACGATGCTGAGACAGATGAAAGAAGAAAAAGATTGCAGTGCTGAAATGAAAATTGGTGTAAAAACCCTCAGAATAAGCCTCTGCAAATTATGTTTTACACCAAGCACAAATAAACTGCACTGCGGCTTCAGGCGTCTCCTGCTTGTCCCAGGAGGAGACTGGCTTAACAACTTATTAGATTTTTTAAGAAACAGCAACAAAGACAGACTGTGTGTGTTTATGTCTGATGTACTTACAGGGAACAGCACGATGGGGACAGTCAGTGTGACGGCGGTGAGAACAGCCAAACGCACCAATAGCAACATAGTGTCGAACTTGTAGACCTTGGTGAAGGTGTGGAGCAACTCTGCCTCCACGTTATCTGCATTGGAGAAGAGACAAAGACAAACATTTGTAAAGAAAAGGTAACAGAAGCTACAGGCCAGTGGAGGTTTGGCTAAGAAAGTAGAAGTTTAACTGCATGACGCAATTTAAGCGATTGTGTCTCTATGATCAGAGTTGATTATTAAAAGGAGACATACCACACACATTTCCAGGTTCTTTTTTATATTCTGGGGCTTTTGCATGATTTAAAGTAAAAAAAGCTTTAGCTCCTGTCAGTTCAAGGCTGTTTTCCCCATGCACCTGTTTAATGTTGTCAGTTCGACAGGAAACTTCGACATTTTGATATTGACTGGGAGTATTTTTACCTTTTTTCACCTCAAGTTTTGGAACTATGACACCTGAAATTATAACAAGATATAATTCCCATTCCCCATGTCCCATTTAATATGTATCTGTGTCTTCTTACCATAAAAGGTGAGGTAGCCAAACAAAGCCGACAGCATGTACATAATGAGCATAGCCAAGATGGACAGGTTGGAGACGTTCTGCATCTTTTTCCGGCTGCGACTGCAGAAAAAACCCAAATATACCCATGTTAATAGAGGTCAGAGCATATTAAAAAGGCTTTTTTTGCATGTGAAGGAACCCTTGATTGAAAATGAAGGAGCTTTCTTACTCTTTTAGCTCACTGTAGATTGGCAGCACCTCAGGATGGCAGACAAAGGCAAAGGCCAGGATGGGCACAGTGTAAGCCGTCTGGAGAAAAAGACATATGTTTCAGATGGAAAAATTCTACTTTAGGCAGTAAAAGACATCCACTGTGAAGTGGAAGATTAGTTTGTGTTTTAACTAAATGCTTTCTAGAGATGGAAAATAGACTACTAACACAGAACATACTGCAAGTTCAAACTAGCTGTCTGTTACAGTTAACTGTCATCTTCGCACACGTTCAAGTGCTACCTTTGCCAAATGATTAACGAGTGTTGAGTTAGCACTTGTTCTTTGTGGTTGGCTTGGTGTGGCATTTCTCTAAAGGATTCACCTGATGTGGCTGTCACTTTGATATTTCCAGTTGTTTCATCCACTTAGAAAACAACTTACCTGTGTTACCTGCATTCTTTAAAACCACAACTCTGCTGCATCAAGTTAGAGCAAATAACTTGGTGTCCCAGTGTGAATAATGTGACTTAGTGTCATATTCTTATAGTGATTCATGGTTATATAAGCCAAGATACAAATCCCTAAATATACAAACATGCACACAAAAGCCAAAACGCACCCTAAAAACCCCACCTTAAACAAACATGTCCTGGCAAATACTTGGCATTCTGTTGGATGGATTTGTAAGCTGTAAGACGCACTTCTTTGTGTTTCCACCCTATTGAGTTCTACCATCCTAAATTTAGTTTATTATTCACATTTTTGCATTTGTCTTGATGTTCTCTTTATTTAACAGTTTCTTCACATTTGGAAGACCTTTAACTTTATACTGGGTCCTTGTAAAGTCCTGCAGTCGCTAATTCAAACGGTAAGCAAAACAAAACCCGCCTCTACATTACAAAAGTCACACCCTTTTACCTTCGTCAGTGAGACTTAAGACTAGGTATGTTTACAGATAAGGCTGAACGCTGTAATCTGGACACATGTTTGGGGTCAGTAGTTTGCAGTCTACTGTAAGCCAGTCAAAAGTTACCGAACCAGCCTTACACGTTAACCCGTAGATCTCAACCAAGCCTGCTGTACCTGTGAGTTGAAGATAAAGTATTTTGGTGTGCACATCTCCTCATCGTCGGGGTGAGGCTCGACGTGGACGCCAGTGGAGTGATGGGCGTCGTGTGTGCCCAGTGCCGCCGGGGAAACGTCAGCTCGGGAGAAGTCCATTTGCACCGAGTTGTTGTGTAACGAGTATAACCCAGGCATGTCCGAAGCATTCATGCTGAGGTTGGACGAGTGGTGGTAAAAGAAAGGAAGAGGGCAGGGCAGCTGGGTCTTCTTGTAGATCAGCTGGAGAAATAACAATTAGATCTCACGTTATATTGTTCTAGTAGCACTGTATGAAACATGCTCTCTCAAGTGGTCTTCATAGAGGTTACAGCTTACCACTATGAGGGTTCAATTTCCTCATCTTTGGATTTAATATCTAAATTTAGTACACATTGAAACAAATGGTTCTTCAAGTGGGAGAATGTCAGCTTTCAGTTCCACTTCGTTAAAATGTGAACCGCAGTCACAGGTTTCTAAACAGGGTACACAGTAATACAGCCTGTGGTGGCCATGTTGGAGGCCTCAGAAGGACAGGGTCAAATGTCATGCTTATTAGCACAACAATCAGGTTAACTTTCACTGCTGTGTTGTTAACAGTTCTTACTATTATGCTAATAAAAAGCTGAACTTACCACACCCAGGAAGAACACCATGCAGGAAAGGGAAAAACCACTGGTGTAGCCCAGATAGCCTACAGAGATAGAAAACATCATGGATCAAAAATGCAAGACTACTTAACTGACAACAGTTATATATACTACAGTTTGCTATGGACCTCAGCAGGGGTCACATCCCATTCTATGTTGTAACCCATAAGGAGCAGTTTGAATTGAGTTACAGTGAGAATGAATCCTTCTTCAGGTCTGGACTGAGCAGTAACCAAAGCCACAAATGCAAATGTAATGGTAATAAATGCCTAAATTGTCACTGTGGGTTTTATTTATTAAATTCAGCTCTGACATAAATGTTTGACCCCATTTGCTGTTTTACGTCCAATTTTCTTAATTGCATAATCTGGCCAGTGAGCCTGATGTGCAGCCGTCTTGGAGCAGAGGCAGCTGAGGCGACTCTGACTCTTGAGTTCATAAATTACATGTGAGCAGTGGAGCTGACTACAGGCTTAATAGCAGCGCTCCATTACTGTAACTCCTAATTGCCAGAGCTGACTAAGGGCTGGACTAGTGTTAGATTACTCCTGGTTATGCAGAGCTGATTACAGACAGCTGCAAGAACCAGGAGGCACAGAGGATTCTGGCAGAAGGAAGTGACATGGATCCTGCCTCACACAATTCAGTGACAACATATGAAGTATCTGAATTAAAGTTAGCAAAACACAGTGAAATAGAATAGTGCACCACTGAAGCTTAAGATAAACAGCACACAGACACATGGTGTATCCTTACCTAGATTTTTAAGTAGCGACAGAGGGAGAATGATTCCAATTGACACAAACACCACCAGGTAATTTCCGTTCATGTACCATTCACTGAAGACACAGCACAGAGAGGACAAATCAGAAGAGAAACACACACAAAAATGTACCTTAAATATCTTCAAAATCATAAACACATACACTCACCCAGAGATTTCTTCTAAACCCAAGAAGGCTCGAATCACTTCAGGCAGCTCGTATTTCACAATGAAGAGGTAGCTGGACATGGCTGCAGGAGGACGAAAGAGACATGATAGAGAAAATTAGACTCCCTTAGACTCGAACTCACTGACTAAATGAAAATCCTTGTTTGAGATACTACATGTTGTCTGTTCAAAGCAGTAGTGGAAAGTAACTAAGTACATTTACTCAAGTACTGTACTTAGACTGTTTTGGCGTGTGACTCTTTGCAAAAAACAGTGTCTACCTGTAATTTAGTATTTGTATTAAGGAAATGACTGTGCAAGATAAATGAATGTGCAACACTGTGCTGTAAACTATTGTCTTTTAAAAATCAAGCTGAAATGCAGATGGGTGAAAAATTAAAGGATTAACAATGTATTCTCCCAAAGGTGTTGAACTGGCTTGTTCCGGTGACTGTGAAGGCCAGGATATGATTAATTTTCCTACTCATCAAACCACAGAGAGACCCCTCATGCTCTCATGGAAGCATAAGCATTCTCTTTGTTTCTCCACTCATCTTTTCAGCTGTTTCCTTCATTTGTTTCCAATGTGCACACAGTGATTAATTGCCTACCTCCGATGTTTTGCATGATTATTGATCCAAATGCTGCCATTTTCCCAGGCCAACCAAATGCTCTCTCCCCCAACTTTTCATAGATGAGGGATCCTGACCGAACAGACGAGTTTACAGAGAATTAGCAATTGAAAACAAACAATTCAGACAATTCAATTGCAGACACATAAATAAGACAAGGGAGTGACCATTATAAAAGCATCACGTGTAGTTTATACAGTCACCTTTGTTGTTCTAGCTTTGTTCCAAAGTACCATTTAACGCATACATTATTCTTTAAGACATTCCTCACCTTCTTTAACCTCTTTCGTCTACTTTTACTTCAGTTAATGTTTTACACTAGGCCCTTAGGGAAGGGTGTTAACATTTTGCATCTAGGACATGAAATTAAACAGTATATATTGTAATTCCAACAGTGCCACTCATATATAACCTATAAATCTAGTGTCTCAGAATCTGAAAAATGCTATCTCTGTCTCTGTTTCCTATTTGGGTGATCTGGATTCATCATGCAATCCCTTATGGGGCTCCAAACCACCAGATAGGAATCTACTGTTTTAGAGTAAAAATTTTGAGTTAAACTTAGATACCAACCTCCTTCTTTCGCAGTCATAAGGAGCAGATGTACAGAATACAAGGAGAGGATAGCCACACCGACGAGAAGGATTCTGCACAAAGAAGGACAGTAGAGGTCAGCTTTGAGTAAAAGACTGTGACACATAGCTGATGACAGTGATACCAGCATCACCTTGTGTATGAGGTCAGCTTAAGTATTTTTAATCTAGACAGTAGAGAAGTTGCAGAGTAGGGGGATGAATCGTATGACAACTGTCTGGAATAGGTCAAGTGGACATTCATACCCCCCAAAAGAAGGTGCTTTGACTTAGTTCTGGCAGGTGGGCACTCTTTACAGTTTTTTTTCCAATACAGAACTAAAAGGGGCTGTGACATGCTCCCGATGCTTAGATGTAGGTGTTGTTTAATTGTTTCATTGTTGGGAGTTCATCTCAGGGAACGCTGCATGCTTCAACATGACTTTAACATGCAAGACCAGGGCAATGTAACATCAATACATCCATTTGTTGCTTTCTCCAATGGCACACGGCCCACTAAAAGGGTGTTACCTGAATGACTGGGGGAGTGTATATTTTTACCCAGTTTAATTAGTTTTTAAGTAACAGCAATATCTCTCTACTCCACTGATACTTCTGAGAAGTGACACCTTCAACGCTTCCTCTCTCTTGTTCCCTGTAATATCGCCAACTCATGAAAAGGCCATGCAGCGGAGGTATGAATACTGGATTGTAAGGGGAGGAGGGGGGATGCATTTGAGGGGTGTAGGGTGACAGCGGGGTGTTGGATGTTGGATGTCAGCCATGAATGCTGATAATGCAGATGCACGGGACAGACTGACCCGGGTGAAAGATGTCAGAGGAAATGGGGGCCAAGGGTGCAAGAGTTCAAACCTTTCTGTGAGGTAGAGCTGTATTCTTAACTTTTTAAAAAGGCAGTTTAGAGAAAATGGAAAATATAAAAAGATAAACATCTACATTGTGTCAAATCTGTGAGACTCTTACAATGCATGTAATTGTAGAATAGATTTTGTAACTACCTGCCTGTCCTGTCATGCCACTTCAAGTACACACCCTGACATTCAATGTTTTATTATTCTGTTGTAGCAATACTCACGTAAAGAGCACAATGCCAGTGTTTGCCATGGCGTAGGACAGACCAAGGATGCCACTGCCCATGATGGCGTTACTCAAGTTGAAGACAGACATCCCAAATGAAGCATGGCCGGGATGCTGATAAAAGGGAAAAGAGAGAAGGGAGAGAGATCTGTATGAGAAAATGACGTAGCACTGACATATTTACCCAAGTACAAGGTTATCTAAGTATAAATCACATGCAAAACAAGGTGCCCCATTTGGCTGCTTTTTGCATGCAGGATGGCCATCTGATTTTATCAAAATCATCCAAAGGCCAAAAATACAGCATAACTTGCAATCATGTGTATGCCATTGCAGCGCACATGCTTTTGATTTACTAACATACAGTTATACTATCTTCTAATAACATCTGTGGCTGTTTTCACAGTGACGCAGAGGCTCCTGATCCATGAATGCCTTTATACAAACACACTTTGATTGTAGGAAATAAATTGAAGGCATAAAACTGTCCCCCTTTCTCTAGATTATTAAAAATAGGAACAAAATAGCAGCTCTGGAATGCAATCCTTGCTTATGGAACACATTGTAGATACTTTCTGAAAGATGTCTTGTAGTGTCATGAATAAAAAGGTTGTTTGCTTCTACATCCTTTTTTGTGTTGAGATTTGTCTACATCCTCGTCAGTTATTGAGAGCCTGCTTTCGAATTGATGGTAAATTGTTTCAGTGCCGCAAATGAATAAGGCTGCTGCTCTCGCTTGTTTTCAGGATTCAAAATGTGTAAAATATCAAGGTAAACTATATACTCTGACTGATAGACAGACTCTGTGAGTGTTGTGACTTCTTACATATTCTTCATGGTATTCCTCATATTTCTTCTTCTTCATCATCCCATTTGACAGGAACTTCTGGCTCTCTGCGTCATCATTATCATCCAAGAATTGACTGCAAAGATCAAGAAAGAAAATTTACCATTGTGTACAAAGTAGGTTGTTCACTTTGTGTCACTTCCTGTGATTATATATACAGTGTGCCATTTGTATTTTGTGTCCCACACAACTTCATTTATATAAGCATTTTAAAAATATATTATATAAGTAGGTGGGCCTGGAGTTTCTGTGTGTAAGAATGAATGGCAACTACTGGTGAGGTTGAAGATTGCAACCAACCCTTCTCCCTCCCCAGTCAAGGTGTGTAGGAGGCACCTACAGTGCAACATTTTGCAAGTGAAACTTGCAAAATGTGAAAGGCCCTCTCAAGAGCCAGTGTTTGGTTTGTCCATTCTGAGCTACTGTAGAAACATGGCAGTGCAACATGGCGAGCTGTGTGGAAGAGGACCCACTCCCTATGTTTAAATAAAGGGTTCATTCTCAGGTAAAGAAAACAAAACAATTCTTATTTTCAGGTGATTATACAGTAATTAAAACATACTTATGGTTATTATATTCCATTTCTACCAAGTCTGTTCTGCTAGATTTGCAACTAAATTTTACACACTGCACATTTAAGTAAGACATGTACATCACGTATATGTATCTCTGTCTTGTGCTCAAGAGTAACCTTTAACATGTCAGGATGTGTGATGCAATCAGTTCTGACCAGCTGACATCTGTTGGTGGTAGTTACTTGAGGTCAGCTGGATTTGACAGGACCTTTATACTATGTAGAGAATTTTAAAATGTACAACAGTCTAAGCAGCCACCAATGTTATACTGGCTCCAAGAATTTAATTTACTACCATGTCACTGCCTTGAAGTCAAACCAGCTGTGGATGAATAACCTAATTAATAAACTACATTAGTTCTAGTGTTGCCAAATTACGATTCACACCCTGACAAACACCATGTTTACAGGCAAACAATTAGTCAGGTTACGGGAAGAAGAATTTGGAGAATGTGTTTATGGAAGGCAGTACAACCTGGTTGTAGTAAAACCCTGGTCATTAATCACAGCCTACCATATTTGAGATCAAACTTGGCAGTGTTAAATGTTGCACCCCAGACAGGGTGAGACTTCTAGAGAAAAGCTGTTAACAAAACTGTAATGTCAAACAACTGTTGGTGCCCACTCGCACATGGAAGAAACATAAATCAATCTCATGGTTACTGACCTGTCGATGGTGGCCTTCTCGGAATCGATGGGCTCTGTGAAGTCCAGGCTGTCATTGCTGTCATCGTCAACATCTGTGGCGACTTTCCTCAGCTCCATACGATCCACAGCTCCCGGCATAGTGGTTCGCAACAGAACGAGAGAAGGAGAAGTTTGATGCCGATTTCAGGTTTTGGAGTTTATAAGACCGTGATGCGCTTCTTCTTCAACCTCAAGTAGACTTTGTTACCGAGAAGAAGAGACCTAAAACAAATCAACAAACAAAGAAGTGTTACAGGGAAGTTTCAGTGATATATCTGTTAAGCTTTCTTGCCACTCCATGGTATCGACTCAACTCTATTTGCTTTTGGTGCTAGGTACTTTTCCTAATTTCATTTTCCACTGCAGATAGCACCCCCCCCCCACCCCAAGTAAAGGTGGGGTTTGCAGGGATGACTATTGCTAACTGGTCATACACAGCAACAATACCCACAACTTGTTTATCGCTTTCATTCATAAAACAAGGAAGAAGTCTAGTACCAATTTACGATCAATTTAAGGCAAGAAGAGGACAATTCTCTTCTTGTAAATGTAAACTTAGGATTTGTTGTTGGCTTTACGACTCATTTAAAAAAGACAAGGAGTGCCAGTGAGCTAAGAGCGAGAGAGAGAAAGAGTGAATGAAGAGAGGGAGTGGCAGTAGAACAATTGTTGCATAGATGTTACATTCTAAAGCACAAAGAAACAACCATCAAACACTCAACCGATGATCTACTGTGGAGACAGATGCTCTTTTTTTTGCAGGATGTCCTCTGTCAAACAAGATGAATTCTAGTGACCTAGTGATTGACCAATCAGTGGTCTGCAGTTTTTCATATCACCTTCTATTATCTGCTCAGCTTTCTTAGAAACTCAACAGATGACGTGAACCCAAAAAAATGCGATACTAGCTAATATCTACAACTTTCGCCTGATGGAAAACCTAAAAAGGGCAAGTATAGTTGAGCCGTAACATATGATGGAGAAGTCACTTTGGAAGTCTCTGAACCATTACATTAGCAACATATACTAGAAAATAACCAGTAGCTACTGGCCTGTAACTTAAGTTGACCACAAGAATGCCAATTTGCAACTGATTACAAGCTTGCAGACACATGTAATGTATTGTCTTGCCTTATCGGTCTCCGGGGAGACTTCTGGCCTTGAGGAAGAACACTCTGGAGTGAAATGAAGCCCTCTAGCCCACAAACAAGTCAATCTCATTTCCTGGAACTGAGGGACTGTTTGTTGCTACCTTGAAGAGGAGAGTTGGGGCATGATGCAACATTGGTGCCTCTCATATACCTTCACTAGGACTAGCAGGGATGAAGTCCTGTTAGATTTATTACAACAGATTTCCATTTTATGCCAGTTTGATTTGTTATAACAACAAGATAGATTTGATGTGTGATGACGGTCAGTAACCGTGAATAAAATACAAAACGAATTCTCCCTTGGGTGTCTTGAGTCAAGTCAACAAACCCTTAAACTGGGTCATAGATGCAACGGGTTCATGAGCCCATCTGACCACCACCATCAACAGGCTCCCTTATTCATTACTAAACCTCACCCACTGCTATTAAAGAAAAGAAAAAGCCAACAGGGCCACATGGGGGCACACACTTACATTTTCCATTGGCAATGTTCATTATTAGGTTATGTAAGGACATCAAAAGGTGAAGCCCCTATGACTATAAATGCTACTAACAGCCAAATTAATCACACTGCTGTTTGTCTCTCGCACAAAGAGCTCTTTGATTAGGTTGGAAGAAAAGACCTGAGTGTTCCTCACTGACAACACAGAGAAAAAATAAACCGTGGAAACAAGTACACAACCACAAAACAGAGACAGTACACACAGCAAGGGCCACAAGGGTTTACAACAGCAAATAAGTTGCATCGATCCTGCAGGTTGCAAACGCAGTAGAATTTAATGTATGGGTGCGATGATGAGGTGGAGATGTTGATGGTGTTTCTGTAGGCATGATCTCTCACTTCTAGGTAGTGTACAGTGTGTTCTTTAGAGTATTTTCACTGATAGAAGCTCTGCATGCTGCTATGAGAGCAATAAGAAGGAACCAGTACAGTAAAGATACGGCTCAGTAAACCAGACACTACAAAAATAGAAGTACTCATTATGCAGAAGCTCCTTTCAGAGTTCTCTTTAAATCTGTATATTGCACTATTACTGAACATGAAAGCAGCATGTTAATGCTGTAGGTGGTCATGGTGGAACAGGTGTTATTTTATAAACTTTTGAAGGTAAATTCTTCATCTAAAATGTAAGTAATAACTGCAGCTGTCAAACAAATGCAGTGAGAGGTATAAGGTAACAAAAGTTAAATAAAGAAGTACAACAAGCTCAAAATTCTACATAACTACTGTACTAATTTACTTAACTCAGCTGATCCCTACATCATTGGTAAGTAGACAACTCTCCTGAAGACTTGTTCTGCAACTGTGAGCTAATGAGGGAAGTTGTTGAGCTAGATATTTGCATCACAATGTGTGTTTAATGTCAACAGCCCTCAGAATGCCTTCCTACAGCTGCTAACAATGTCAGAGGTATCAGCCACCACTGGGCTTGATTTGGCTTGACTAGACTTTTAAATTAAGTTGTAGTCATTGATAAGGTGTTGTTCCTACTGTGATCTCTCTCTTCGGAAGTAGGCTGCCCTAAAACTTGATATGTTTGAGCCAACAGAGATTAAGCGGGTACATTACCGTTAACAACTGCATCATACACACCAGTACACCTAATCTCTTAGTGTCGCTCTCCACTGTGTGGCGAGAGAGAAATCAGAGACCGGTTTCACTTTTCATTGCCAAAAGGATTAACATGTCTGACTGGGTTAACTTCACATGTTCTCAAGTCTAAAGCCGCCCCTGTTACAATCATAACATTAGAGAAGCACACGTTTGCCAGAGTGCCCCCGCTCTAACTTTGTATAGCTGAGCCGGACTGCTGTTCACACCTGAAATTAAATGAATGTGTGTAAAATGCATCTTGAGAGACCACTTGGTGCTAGAATTCAGCTCAGCAGAAGACACTTGCACTTTGCCACACAGATGTACGAGAAGATTGCAGAGGCTGTTTGTATACTGAAATCTGCCTTCATACCTCTAATCAACCATACCTATCTGTAATCACATTTCCTGCTGTTTACAGCTTCACCAAGTATTCAAAAAACACCAAGCACAAACTATTAAACTTTGTTCTGAGTCAATAAGTTTAAGGAGCGAGCCAAGAGATCACACAAATTCAGTTTGAATCAGAGAGTTAAGAGACGTGCAAGCCTCTTTTTAGCTGAATTTGATTTACAGAATATTCTACGGTTTCTATGTGGTTAGATCAGTTACTTTATAATATAAATTGTGCAGCCATGCAGAAATGCTGAAAAAAAAAACAACCATCAAGACAATGTAATGACCCGATTCTGTATGCTTCTGCAAATGGTTTGAAAATCCAAAGCATTTTAAGAGAAATATCAGATGCATCACTAAAAGATCCAAAACCTTCCTTCTTCACTCTGAAAAAACTCCTGCTACCTCCTACGTCCTCCACCCAAACAAAGTCTTGCATCAGCCAACTGCTTGAGAGCGCAAAATTCCTTCAGCAAGTCACACTGCAAGTTTGAGCTAAATACACGTTCAGGAGCAGCTGCGTTCACAAACACTGCCTGTTGCAGCTAGAGGAACACACATAGAAAAAAAAGCAAAAACAAGGATTTCCAAACCTTCCTGTTGCCATGTTGCTGTTTTACGAAATCAGATTCTGTGTGTTTGTTGCCAAAAGTTCACATTTTGATGTAAAGTACAGAGCAAATTAGTCAAATAGAGATGACATACTCACTTACTCAAAAGTTCCTTAAAGAGGTTTCGGTGTTGTTCTTTTTTCTTTTTCTTTTTGTGAAAAAAAATAAGTTTCTAGAATTAACATTGAGTCAGACGACTGAATGGATGAGGGGCTGGAGCTCTTTTGTAACTCAGGTGAGAAAGGAGGCTTTTAAAAGGGAGGAGGGAGGGCCTCTGTCAGCCAATGAGGACACAGATCAGTAAGGCCCCTTCTTTGAGCTCGCTCATTACCCCAACCCTCCTCCTCCCCCAATACACACACATACACACGGCTGCTTCATTAGAAAAGAGGAAGAGGGCCAAAGCAGGAAAATACTGTAATTTGGGACCTCCAAAAAAAGGACAATTATTACAAAATCTAAAACCTGAAATTGTTAAAAGAACTAGTGATCATATAGATAGAAAGAGATAAGGTTTATGTTTGTGTATGATGAGAAAACAGGCGTCTAAACGCAAATATTGCCAGAAGCCCCACCTCCATCAGACTGAATACACCAGCACGCAGTGACGCGGTTAAATATCGTCTACCTCTTCAAGACGTCATCACGTGATATGTCACGTGACTATCCAGTTTCATAGTGATGTAAAATTATACAAGTCACACACATGGGAACCGATGAGGCGGGGGTCAGACAGAGCTATTGGCTCTCATGGGTGGACCGACTAACTGACCACACACATACACACACACACACACACACACCTCCCACACTTTTCAGTCCCATCGTGACAGTACTGCCTCTTCTGTACAAACAAAGACACACGCGTACTTGTTTGCATACGCACCTGTGCACACGCTGGCACATGGATGACAAACTCGGCTGTGGGCAACTGTCAGTGGTGTGTGGTAGGCTGTGCCACCGGCCGACCAATCAGAGGACAGCGTTGGGGATGTCCCTTTGCCCAAGGTCACGTACATGTTAGGGATGAGATTTTATCTCTGTCCAAAATACTTTGAATTGAACTTGCATTGAACTCATGAACAAAGTTTATCGACTTTGTTTTTAACACGTTTTTCAATGAGGGTTGAAGATTTCTCTCCACACACAGAGGAGCGATCTATCAACTGGAGTTAAAATGACAGCTTAAGCCATAAACTGGTTCAATTTAAAGTTTTCAAATGTAAGCAAAACCCTTCAAAACATCACCAGCTGCAAAAGATAGAAAGAGATGGTTGTTATACAGCATTGTTTATCATTTATTACAAATCATTATTTATTTCTGATTAATTTTTTGCCAACATTAGCCACCATAAGCTACTGCGTGTACCAGACATAACAAGGGGCTACCAGCAAAACGGTGAAATGAATTGAGCAAAGGTGTGTTTTATGACTTATGAATTTAACTTTCCCTTTGTAAGAGGAGGAATGTGTTTTTTCTTCTTTCAGAAGTTCCATAGTCTCTCTTTCAGTCCAGGAAAATTCATCATCTAAGCTATATGAAAAAAGCAGCCAAAGCATAGTTTGCAGACTCACAGCCCATCCCCCCCTGAAAGAGAAATGCAGCTTTGCTTTGGGTTTAGTTATGTGGGTATCGGTTACTTTGGAAAAAATGAAGGGAAGCCCCAAGAAAGATGAAAGTTTGTATGCAGCCACTCCAGAGGACAACACAGCCAAGCTGAGTGAATGGCAGTGAAAGCCAAATTCCCACCAACAGTGAACTGCTCGCCATGATTTTCCCTACAGCTGCAGGGACATTCCTTAAATGGCATGGCAGTCCGTGAAGTGTGTCGGCCAATCACCTGGGACTAGAAAGCTGTTCCTTAGCCAATCCTGCGACATACCAAACAGCGATTTAGCTGAGGGGGTTACGGGGGTCACAAACAGTTCATAAAGTGGACAGCAGCCAGCTATAGAAGTGCCTGAGCTAAGGGCTTGAGGTCAAAGATACCTCACACACACCCACACCAAAACAAAAAGACTTGAAGTGTCCAGTCAAGGAAAAGAAAACATCCGTTTGGTATCTCCATAGTCAGTTCTTTGTCTCATTTGCAAAATAAACATGTTTAGTGTGGCTAAACTGGACATGATGAATGATAAAGTAGTACATCTGTGGCATCATCCAGGTAAATATGGTATAAGATTGTCTATTTCACTGAAAACATCACCATTTCACTGATAGATCTCTCTGAAACAGGCTGGTCTAAATTGGACAAAATCCTGAGCTCGCCCATTGCTTTCTTTCTTCAGTTTCCTTCTGATTCTCTTCTCTTTCCAGTAAATGTTGCTCATGTTCTCCCCTGCTGTCTGTCCGTACCCAACTCGCTCAGCACTGTGCGTGAATTGTACCTCTTTTAATTAGTATTTTGGTAAAACTGTATCCTGTTCCTGGCAGAGTCCGCCTACTGAAGAAACACTGCCAAAACACTTTGTCTGTTTCATGAAGTTCCCTAAGCTAGATTTTTTGTGCCGTGAGGAAGAAACATGTCATACCTTCTTGGTTTTGTTTTGACACAGGGTTTGGTAAAGTGATTGCTCAAATAAGACTTGGAGATGAAGTAACATTATTTCAGTGTAATTCAGTTCCTTTAGGTAGTTGGTATACTGCTTGGTTTGACCCCTGCAAGCATTTGTTCTAACTTAAGGCACAAGACTTCATAAAAATCCTGGCATAGAAAGTTTTCTTAACAGCCAAACACTGTAAAAAATGTTCTCTCTTTTTGGCTAATTACCGTTTAACTGCATTTCCTGAGGTGGATGTGTAAATGTGGTAACTTCTGTAGCAGGAGAACAACACGACAACAGTGTTGACATCATCCAGTAACACAGGGCCAAGGGGTTCGTTTCCATCAGGGATCAAGGGGTTAACAACCTCTCTTTTTGACCAAAACATCTCTTGTACCTCTGGTTGTTTGAACAGGCCAATCACTCACACGCAGTTGTATCAAGAACCGCATCACCCTGCATTTTGTTCTGCAGCCGATAGTCAGTGATCATTAGTTGGAATTTGAAGGCATCTAAATTAAGCCTATACCTCTCAACCCCGTGTGACTGGCTGGAAATACCACACACAGTCTGCTGATGAATCATTAGCCAGATGACATCCAATAGCCACCTCAATACAAAATAGAAGACACATTTTCTCTTAGAAAAAATGAAAAACATGCAAGGTAAAAGCATTGTCTCTCCTGAATAATACCAAAAGAAACCTTTGAAGTCTTTTTACATGTTTCAAAGTGCATGAGCCTCTTCAAGAATTTCACATGTCCATGGTGACAGATATTTCTGTCCCATGCGTGCAAAATCTATCAGCTCTTCTCACTTGTTTACAAGTAGGCCACTGCTATATGACATCACATACATCATATGACACTTAGTCATTATAAGTGGAAATGAGTTCAACACTTGTTTTTTGCCCATACAAGAGAGATCTCAAGACCCTTACATAATGACCCTCAGAGTTAAAAAAAACAAAACACTATATATCTGCTTTATAACAAGTTCTTTAACAGTTTAAAACATGTATTATACTATAGACTGTCACTAAAGAGCAATCTTACATAGAACACACTTTATCTAACTATAGTCACTCAAATCAGTAACATCAAGTAGCTTCAAATTCCCTTTATGTTCATTTGAGTTCATTTGAGGCATCAGATCTGTCAAACAGCTTATGTTCCATCAAAAGGTAACAAAAACAGTGTTCAGATGAAACTTTTGCTGTTTTACAGAGAGTCAGGATTATTTTTTGGCCAGTAGTATTACTGTGAGATTGGAAGGCAACCTGTGAAGAACATGTTCATTATTTCTTAAGCTTTAGAGGTGGTAGTAAGCATATTTTGTTGCCTTTACACAGAGCCATGCTAGCAATTTTCTGTTTCCGGCCTTTATGCTAAGCTAAGCTAACTGGCTGCTGGTAGTAGCTTCATATTCAGCGTAGTGCCATTCCCAAAATATCGATCTATTCCTTTACGAGCCCCTTAGCTCTAAATGCCACTGTGTCACTGTCATCTCTGGTATTGGCATGGTCTTAGAAACTTCATCCATTCCACAGCTGCATGAGGTTGTGATTCTTAGAAAGTGAGGGCTTGTTCAGGCAATGGCTCTCATGTAAGTGGTTCAACCAAAGCAATCGCAGCTGCTAGTTAAGCTCGCCATGCAGCAGAGATTTACAGCTGCTGGTTACAGTCAGTGCGATGACTTTGGAGGCTACTGTGCTTAGTCGTAATATGTAACCGTCATGTCCTAGTGTAGAAAATGGTGAAGATACACGAATACAACCACATCACACAGAGCTGAGATCCACACACATCTGTATAGGACTGAGTGAGTGCGCACAAGCCTCCAGAGGATCAAGTCTGTCTGTGCTTTCACTGAACAGGGTTTTATTATATCTGACATGTTGAGACAACTCCTTCATCCCTTCTACAGTCATACATTTTCCATGTTGGAAGCATATGAACTAAAAAGCCAAGCTGTAGTCTACTATTAACATTAACATCTGCTTCCAAGAAATCAAAGGATTATTTGTACTCTAAGAAGCTAAAGTTAGAAAGCAGAACAGATATTGTACACTTCAAATCAGAATATTTTGTTCTACGCAATCTTTATCCTAGAAATCCTCCCTTCCAAGGATTTAGAAAGTTCAATGGAAAAGCAGCCCTCTGATATTGTTAAGAGACCATGATGATAAAATAGTCATGCCTCACAATTCTTTTGTCTACTGTTGGCTGATATTTAGCTGCATATTTCTGATTCTCCAGCTGAACACTTGACTCCTGCAGTCTGCACACATAATGTACGTGGAAATATTTCTGCCAGGTCCATCATTCATCACCTGGCATACACTGTAGCTGTTTCAGACCACCACCTGATAGTATGATTGTTTTAAGCATTTGTATTCAGTCATTTTATGTTGTTATAGTTAACAGTTTATAACTTCTAGTATTTAAAACAGAAAAAGACTGTATCACCTGTAGCTATGTGTTTTTCCCATTTTTTAATAGTATCTGTATTTGGAATGAATAAATGTAAGCATGACTGCACATGGAGCTCATGCTGATGTTTATCAAGTCATTTTACCAAGATCACCATCATGTTTTCCAATTAGCGCTAATCACAAAGTAGTTGAGGCTAATGGGAATGTTATTAGTTTAGCAGGTATTTGTTCATAAGCTAAAATATTAGAATAAATGTTTTTCCTGATGGTGGTGAATGTCTGTTATAAGATAAATCTGTCTGGACCAAAGTGGCCACTGACTGACATTTCCACCCCTAGAGTCATGGTCCTAGCAGAAAAGAATAAATATGGGTAGACAAGAAAAAAAAGGTTGTCTTGGCTCTACTTGCTACAGGATGATGCAACACCCTCCCTGCAGTGACCACTTATATCTGTACAAGCCAGTGTAGGAGCCAGTGGATGGAGATGTCTAACACCTAAATTCTCACAAGTCAGATCATGTGGATTAATGTCACAAGAGCTGAACTAATGCACGGTGCTGATCTGTAAGGCTCATAAAAAGAGCTGAACAACTCTAGCTTAGACAGCTAAAAATTTAAGGATATACAATGCATGAGCAGAGGTAATAATAATGTGGCACTTTCTCTCACCACATTTCTGATGTCTGACACCTCCAGAGTGAGTTAGCACAAGGCCTCTTTGGAAGGTGTAATTATTTTCAGAAAAAGTGTGGCTGCTGGTAGGTTTTACCTCAGTACCTCAGGTTTTTTTTAAATCTGGTCTTAAACTGTTCTTGACTGTTGGATTTGGCATCTCTGTAACAACGATCATATATCCCCTGAAGCAGCAGTGTAGGCTGCTTTAAGGAGGTAGAATGGAATGAGCAGGAAAAATGACAAGCGTACTGTACATCACAAAGACTAACAAAGCTGATCTTTGTTTCTCAACACTGGCTGAAGCTATGAGGAAAACTGCAACTAATAAGATTTATATGCAGAAAAGTCTGTACGATTCTCAGAGCTGGCAGGAAATCACAATGAGCATTTGCCTTGGACTGAATCAGGATTTCTGACAAGACAGAACAAAGAACACTAAAACCTAGAAAGAGCCAAAAAAAACAACACATATTGACAAAAGCTCTGACTTCAGTGTTGTCATGTGACATTACATCCAGTTGACCTTTAGTAAACACTATATTGGCCTTTTGTACATAAGCCTGGTGGACCCGTTCTTGTGGACCCTTTCTCAGTTCATCTTATCAGTTTGTATTGATCTGCTATCTCATGTGTGCTAATGACGACAACGTCATCATGCTTTGTAGCAATGAGTGATTCTTCTGAAGCTCAAGGTTTTGGCCTTGACTTTAGGAACAAGGGTTGAGACAGAAAGAGCGTAAGGTTCTATGAGGATTTTTTCCTGTTATTTAAAGAGTGCGAATGTGCATGACTTCAGTTTCTGTTTGACAAAATTAGAGCCAAAAGACTAAGAAAGCTCAGTCTGTGCTATTTTTCACCACAACGAAAACACCCCTCTAAGTGTAATCTGAGAGCATACAGGCCTTGCTTTCGTCCATAAATCACCTGTAAAAAGATGTCATTGGTGGTCGAGCATTTGTTTCAATGTGCTCATTCCTCTCCATACCACATTTACAGAATAATCTTCCACTTTTCTTGTTTTCCCTGGTTTGCACCATGAATGCTTGCCAACTTAAACAAACCATGACAAACACTAAGTAGAGAAGACTGTACATTTTCAAGTTCATTAGATAAGTACAAATAGGGTAATACACAGAACTAATCAGACTGTTTATTTAAAGATATCTGATGACTCATGACTCATGACTCGCTCCCACCCAACCATGATATTTTGATGTACTCAAATGGAAGCATTCAGTATATATATAAGAGCCTCAAAAGAAGACATTCTTATTGACATTTTGTAGGTCAGAAAATTCAAACCTTGCCTTAGCAATTGAACTACCAGGAACCTGACCTGCTCTACATTCTCCGGCAGTTTGAATTAAGTACAGCAGAAGCTGGAAGACACCGCTTTGCATTCTGTAAGCATGAGTTCATAATTTAGATCCACTCAATAATGTAAAACAGAGTCTATGTAATGTATTTTCTGTTGCATCAGTGACCATGAACCTTGAGTGCTCGAATCACTCAGAGGCCTGCTGAAGGGCATTTGGGCACCAGTTAGTTATGACACACCACCATATTGGGAGAGTGTCAACTAAAGACTGTAATGACATCAACTTCCCCGTTTTGCTGATCTGGGTTTGGTATTTTTTCTCATTTTATAGATTGAAATTCTGCTTATTGTGACTGATTCTGAACAAAATTGATTCTGTTTCTTGGCATATATCAAAAAACACCCAACATGTCAACAGCTTAATTTTCAGCCAATATAATAATGTATGTGTAAACTGTATTTTCATACACACATTGAATTTTGGCTGTTTTCAACTAGTTTTTACCCTTATTGGACCCATAGCATACCCTGACCCTATAGTATTGGGTCTATGGGGGCATTATAAGTGCTGCAACATTAGAGGTACAGTTCAGCATTTTACTTGCTTTCTTGGCGATAATCAGATGAGAAGATTAATACCACTCGTACAATAAGTACAAAGCTTAGTTTAGCATTAAGAATGGAAACTACGAGAAAAAGCTAGTCTGGCTCAGTCCAAAGGGAACAAAATCCACCTACAAGCGCCTCTAAAGACCATGAATTAACATGTTATATCTCGTTTATGTAATCTATACAAAAATTGAAGTTTAAAAATATCTTGATTTTATGAGCACTTCTTGGCCCGCACATCTTCACAGTGACAACGAGACTCCGGACCTAGCCAAAAAACAGTCTTGCATGCAACCACCATAAATCCACAACCTGATGGTAGGCGGATTTTATTACATGTTTGCAGCCTTTATCCTAAGTGAAGATAAGCAACTGCTAGCAGTAGCTTCATTTTTATCGTACAAATTCAGCAACTAACAATTATTTTCATTATTGAGTCTAGGATTTAGTCTATGAAATGTTTAAAAGTAGCGACAAATGCCCATCACAATTTCCTAAAGTCCAAGTTGACATCTGACACAGCATGATGAAGAAATGCCTCTTCATATCAAACAGATCTACTCCATGGCACTGAATTATTTTTACCCAGTGATGAAGCAGGAGGTTCGGTGGCACTTCAAGGGGAATTCAGTTTTACCTCATAAATTAACACAGCTATTAATGTCCGAGCTTTAAGTACTCTTGCACCAGTGTTCCCAAATTACATTTAATGGATTTGTGAATGAAATTATTTTGAATATACTGATCTGACATTTCTCCCTATGTAAGTAATGCTCATTTAATTGGACAGTAGCAGTTGTAAACAATCACATTGTCAGCAGTGGTCACAAGCTGGAAAGACTTTTGTAGAGAGAACAAAGTATTCAAGCAGCTGTGTCTGCAAACATTGCTCCATGTTTATAAGGTCCGTAGCAAGACTCTGAACGCTTGCAGCTAACCTCTGACCTCTAACCACCATGTGGTGGGTGAAAAAAGGAAAGGGGTTTTCCCTGCAAATATGAACCTTTTTTCACATTTGAAAAGCTATAAAGCAATGTTTCCATGGCTTGTTGCTTTGCCAACATTGCAGTGTCCTCAGTGTACTTTCCAAGTTACTGAATTATGCAAGCAGGTAAAAATAGGCAGCCTCTTACATTGTACCACCTTCTCCGATTTCAATTGAATGTGTTTCAGTATTTTGGAAAACTGCCATTTTTTATTTAACCTCATGACACTGCCTTACTGTGTCTTTGTGTTAGTGATATCCACTCCTTTGAAACTGATTCGGCATCTGGCTCTCATCTCATTTGCTCCTCAGCCAGCGCCAGCAGCGCCTCAACCTCAGCTGCCCAGCAGGGTCTGACCTACATATGTCATTCAGGTCTACCAAAACCCAATGAGGAGTGACGATCCACAGTCAAGCTCCAATGTGCTGACAGGTGCTTTATACCAGTGGCGCCATTTCTCCTCACCTGCAGTCCTACCAAGTTACTGTAGCGTTTTTATGACTAGATATTTAAAAAAATGTTTTAAAGTGGCGTGACGTTACAAGGGCACTCCACTGATTTTACACATTGAGGTCAGTTTACATGACCTGTGGAGTTCTCTTCAGGCTGTGAACATGTCTTCTACGCCTCTGAACAGAGCAAAGTTTAAGATAATCAATCTGATGATGTCATTGTGACATCAAATCAGCTGATCAGCTTGAGCTTGGAACCAACATATTTTTAACAGATAGCCTGCATCGTCCTGGTCGTCCCTCGTCACATTTGTGTTCTTTCTTATGTTCTGTTTCTTCATCTTAAGTTAAACACATTCATTTGAAGATGACTATTCTGTGTGTGTGCAGCTGTGAGTGTGCACCTCACAGCTTTAACAATGACCACACAACACACACACTTAGGCCATTTGACAAAGGCATAGGTAACGCTTCATTGAGAGAAAACATTACTAGATCAGTGTTATGCAAGGTGCATAGAGAGCAGGTTTGACAGTGTATATATATACTGTGTGGCAACCGTGTATTTTTAGCGGTCAGAATGGCAATGATACACACTGAACTCACCGCTCAAATATGCCTAAGCCATATTCTCCTGGTTGAATCTGCTCTTTGTTTTCAGTCAAAAGCAGTAACTCTGCTGTATGAGTTGGGGGATTATGGGGCGTGTTGCTTCAAATGCTGCACTAAAAACTGGCTTTAGACAAGGATGAACATAAGGGATCACAGGAAAGACAATGAAAACAACTGAGCAAATGTCTGAAAAGCACTAAAGCAAAGGCACACTATGAAAAATCCTCGCTCTACACCTTAATGATACTTTCTTAACATCAGATCCAGATTTTCTTTCCCAAATGATTACTGGCTAGAATCAAAGACAGGAGGGCCTGAATTAAACCGCAGTAAATTAGATATGAAGAGGTAAAACATGTAAGGTATAACAGAAAGAAAATGTTGCACTGCCATCAAATCAAGTTAAACTGATCTCAACAATTTTGCACAACAGTTTGAACCAGAGCAGGCAACAGTTTGAGCCTGTGACTACAGTCATTATATATTTATTAGACCTCAGTGAGTGCAGGCCACACTCAGCATGCTACTGTCTGCAGTTACATAAATCCATGATTCATATTTCAGCTTTTTTCTCCATCCCTCTTATTAATTCCTCTGGTTACTTCATGAAAACAAACACTCTAATTAATATCTGCTGTGATGTATGAATTGCACACAGGTTGTTAGGAGCACACAGGGCAGACTAAAATAATGCAAACAAATAATAGTCCCTTTGTTTTTCTCTCAGTAAACGCGGAAGAAGCAATACGCATGCACCTTCAGTTCATATGATCAACTGGTGAGTAAAGATAGACAAATGTATGCATGAGGGAAAAATAGACATTACTGTAAATGCACCAGGATAAAGAGTAATTATCTGGTATAAATAAAGACGCGTGTTTGGCGCTTTAACGAAGCTTTATATTGACTTCAGGCAACACCCTGCAGGAAGCGCTTCACTGCTACTGTTGCTCCTTGTCTCACATTTAAGGTTTGTTAGTACCTTTAAGCTTTCTATTCATTCTCCAAAAAAAGACATATAGGTTTATAAGCAGTTAAAGTCATGCATATGTAAGCAGTCATTTATTTCCTTACGTTTTTTCCTCCAATTAGATTCCAATAAATCCTCAGAGACGCTTATACAAGTTAAATAAATCATTAGAATTAAACTACCCGCTTCCGCAACATCAAATATGGAGGTCCGAATTAACCAGCAAATCACATGCAGGGTAGTTAAAAAAAAAAAAAAAAGAAAAAGAAAAAAAAAAGAAAGTAAAGAGTAGATGTGTAAATGTTGGGTCTTACCGAGGGTTTTAGTTCGGCGGACAGCTGCAGCAAGCGAAGGAGGAGGCGGACTAGTGGAAACAAGAGTTGGAGACCCTTCCCATTTAACAAGCAAGGAGACTGAGTGGAAATTTCCATCTGCCATGTGATGATGGCAACTCTTGAAGCGTCGTGTTACACCGCCTTGCTCTGCTGGGGGCTCTTTATTCTCTCAATTACCCTCTTTACAGGTTACCGGCTTGAAAAGATACTTAAACTGCCATGAGTTTAAAAAAAAAACCGTCCGCTGCCTTTAATTGAGACGTTTTAAACGTTTTTGACTTCAGTTTTAATTGCGCCTATTTCTTCATCTCTATTATCTTAAGATATGATAATCAGTCGCTTATGCATATTTGTACTGGTGAAAGGGTGTTTGAGAAAGTGTTTTTAAAGATTAGGAGGGAAAATAGAAGGTTTATTTAATGATTGTGAGCCTTTAGTGACTCAGATCCTTTGTTTACATTCCGACTGGCCACGTTGTAGGGAAAAAAAGGGCGATTCACTTTTCCAATGCCCTGCTATTATGTTTTAAAGGGGAAGTAGAGAATAAAAAAGATGAATATTTTAAGAGGTGGAATTTGACCAATAAGCTTGATGGAATAACTTGGAACTCAGTGATTGTAGTACTGGAGGTACTCCTAGCATTTTATGCCACTTTATAACTTTATAAGTATATCTCATAGCTACAAGATAGAAAGCCTTTATTGTCCTATTGTACGTTGTTATACAATGAGATTTGGAGAGCTACTCCAGTTCAGTGCAAGCATTAAAAAACACATTCAATGCATTAACTCAAATAAATAAAACAGTACATAAAACAATACACATTTGTCATTAAAGTGTCACCATTAACATTGCACTTGATGTTGTTGCATATAATAATTATACTGAAGTGCATACATATATACATATACATGCACATATATCAGAGGGAAATATTGCTTTCAAAATAAGATAAAAATAAAGAATATATATATATATATATATAGTTACTTTTTTATACAGAAAACCTAGAAGGAGTTTATAAAATTACACATTGTGTTAAACTACCCTTAATACACTGCTCACATGGCTTTAACAATAACACAGCTGCAATGGTTAGCAGATTAATTAATAAATTATGTTTTGATTAATTATTTAAATCAGTGATTCCCTAATTATAGTTTGATTTGTTTTAAACTGAGTTAAACTGATCTGTTGTTCTGACAGAACAATTCATCTCAAGGCATGACTTTATTTATTTGCTGACAGTTTTCCAACATATTATAGACCAAACTATCGATTAATACAAATTTAAAAAATCAACAGATGAATAAATAATGAAAATAGAGCTATATAACATTGAAATAGGTCATTCTATTATCTAATGATTACTTTTTCTTTTCTGAATGCTTATTTCATCACTTCTCATGATTTAGTAGTTTCAGTTATCAGCACTGTAACTGAAAGTCTGCCTGATATACACAGTATATATTTTAATTGTGCCACTATGTTGCTCCTTAACTGCCTTATTTTCTGCACTACACTTCCCACAATTCACCTGTCAATCAAACAATGTGGGTGGTACTGTGAGTGATTTAATGAGGCACTCCTTTCTTTGTCTGGTCAGTCATCGGATATTCTACAATTTTTACACTATTTCAAGGAGAGACCTACCAGACACCAGGCATTGTTTTCATGAACTGGTCAATAGAAAATGAGCAAAACAGGCATTTTTAGAGTTATTTTATATTTCCATATTATGTCAGATATTTGGCCCGTCCCACATGGGATTACAAGAAGAAAGAAAAGAAATGCAGAAAGCCTCCAGCTGATCCTGATACAAGGCTCTTTAATCCTCTCCCATGCTTTCTCCTAATATCTGACTTAAATGTTTCTATGTGAACAGCAAACTCACTCTTTCTGCACCCTCCATATTAAAAAACCAAAACCCCAACAGAAACGAATAAATAAAAGAACTAATTAAAAGTATTGTTCCCAGCGTGCCCCGGTCATACACCCTGACCCTGGACATACAACCACATATAAATATTACAATCACAACTACAGACCATTTAAATCTCCCAGTTCACTAAACTTGCAAGTCTTTGGACTGTAGGATGATTTTTTCGTGTGCACAGTCCCATGAAAATTATTCCTGGCCCTTTCAGTTTCGTAATCATCCTCACAAGACCCCAGTTAGGAATCACCAGTGTTTAAAAATAACTACAAACTGCATGTCATCTGTATTATTTGACTGAAGATACATTGCACGCTAACAAAAGGGTCAATGATCATTCGCAAAGCCTTGTTCCACTTAGTAACTGTGTCTATGATCTATGATTTATGTTGTTGCAGTGTAGAAAAAACATGAGAGCAACACAGTGATAACTTTAATTAGAAAAAACAACTTCATGCAAACAAAAGTCATGAACTTATTTAACTTTGCGGCATGCCCAGGTTCCTCTAAGGCTCTCACTTTAAGATCAGTTTAGTTATTGAAATTACTAAGTCAAATGATATTTTAGATATAACAATTTTGACATCAAAGTTTAAAACATGAATAATTCTAACCTTTCAGATTCATGTTTCTACACCGTTTTATGTTGTACAGAACATATGACATAAATAATACCAATGACATGGTGGATAATTTAGTGAAAAAACAACCTTTGCTGGTTGACCAAAATACTTTTGCTACATGTTCAACTTCCTCGCTGTCAACAGTCTCTCATGAATATCAGGTTAAGAATGTAGAGACTAAAATGTTCTGGCTTTTTTCGTCAAGTGCACTTCATCCAGTGAAGGTCAGCTCTTACCTTTCCCAATATTGTGTTACAAGCTACTATGTCTTACAGCGAAAAAAAATTGCTGTCAGAAGTGGGATTCGAACCCACGCCTCCAGAGGAGACTGCGACCTGAACGCAGCGCCTTAGACCGCTCGGCCATCCTGACTGCAGCACAATATGATATAGTTAGTCACATGATGTCTAAATCTGGACAACACTTACTGAAGAACTAGATTTGGTTGTTGTAATATGAGCATACTGTAAAGAGCAAACCATTCACATTTAAGTTGTGGTATGCATTCTGTGTATTTACAATGCAATTCTGACCAAACACAGACCAGTATGAATTTCACAACAGTCCTTTGTACAACCCTTTGCACACACATTCATACATTTCCAGACAACCAACAAACAAGAGGGTACCTGAAATCCACTTGACCCATATTTATTGTTACAAAGCTCCACCTATATTTGATATCAGAATAAACTTCATGACCTATTCCATACATGTTATCTCCACATATGTTCTTCAGATCCTTGAATACAGATAGCATATGCAATACCAGTAACACAGTGGATAACATTTTAAAAGTGAACCTTTACTGCCTAACAATTAACTTATTTAACTTTTGTTACTTGCTCAGCTCCCTCTTTTGGCCAGGCTTTCACTTCAAGATTAATGTTATAGCCCAAGTTATTAGGTTATCAGCCAGTCCAGAGTGCTAACCATTACACCATGGAACCATTTAATGAACTCCAGAATGTCTCTTGACAAGCGGGGAACAATGTTAATTTCAGTATTAACAAATGGCAATGGTGGTTTGCTGTCATTTATAACACAAACAGCTTACAGTAACAACAGTAACCTTAACGAATTCAATCATTTGCAAGTAATGTAATTCCAAATTTTACAAAAAAGGTGCTATAACCAACAATTCAGTACAAAGATGTTTATGTTGGTTTCCAGATAGAAGTATGGAATACAATATTAAGTAGTTAAGTGCAATACAATATGTATGTTAGTGTCATTAAAATATATAATAAATAGTATCAGACAGAAATAGCATACAGAAATGAGCAGCAATACAGAGGCCCATGTGAAAAAAGTCTATGACATGAAGGTCTTTTAGCTCTAGTTATTAAGTCATCCAATGTGATATTTGAGACAGGCTAATACTAAATAATGTCAGGTAGACTGGACCATACAGTAACTGTGTAACCACAGGTGAACACACATAAACATGGCACAGCTAGTTAATGTATCGTTCACAGACAAGAGGGCTTGTTGGAAATGCTGAATCAGTGAATGTTTTGGAAAACCGGGTCTACTCGTTTTACAATTCATCAAGGACATAGCAGTAGAGCCACTGTACACCAACACACCGCTTTGTATACAGTTAGAGAGAGTGTATACACTGATACTTTCTTACTGTTTTTTTCAATTCTCTCTTTATAAATGTCGTGTTAAAGCAACTATTTGGCCTATTATGAATAGGACTTGCTGTCAGAAGTGGGATTCTGACAGCTCGGCCATCCTGACTCCAATCCAAATACAATTTTGCAAAGCTAGCCTAGTTGTTATTGTGTGAGTATAAATACTGTAAAGAGAAAACACAATTAGGTTATTAGATCTTTATCTCTGGAATGAAATTCTCTGCAGACCAGTACCAATTTGAGAAGGGCCTGCATGCAAGGGTCAAAGAAGGTGTGTGGGTGGGTGGACATGTTAGAATCTTAAAACTGTACATCCTCTTAAAACCAGGTTCCACTGAGATTTGAACTCGGATCAAAAATTGTGTTACTGGAAGCTGGGGAGGCCTACAATACAGACCTACAATTGAGAATCCACATAGCAATTGATGATGGGTGGACTCGCATGTGGCTGGAGTTCCATCAAAGTTTTAACTTGGATGGGATTCAAAGCCCTGACACCATGGAACTACTTACAAATCTCAACAGAGAACAGAGCTAGAGCATGACATTACCAGTAACTGAACTGAACATGGTAGCAGTCACACAGTGGATACACTGGAGGAGGTAAATGCTCAAGTTCCACCGAGATTTGAACTCGGATCACTGGATTCAAAGTCCAGAGTGCTAACCATTACACCATGGAACCACTCTAGAATGTTTTGATGTATCCTCACAGCTGTTTCTGGAGAACTGGACAATATCAAGAGTGTGTTACATTGGTCAAGGTAAGTTTCTTTAAAGGTCCATGGACAGTCTTGAAACTTTTCATCCTCTTAAAATAATCAGGTCCCAACGAGATTTGAACTCCATTACACCATGGAACCACAGAACAAAAAAACTATTGTAGTAAAGGCAGGTTATTTAAGGTGGGTGGACATGTTAGAATCTTAAAACTGTACATCCTCTTAAAACCAGGTCCCACCGAGATTTGAACTCGGATCGCTGGATTCAGAGTCCAGAGTGCTAACCATTACACCATGGAACCACAAAACTAAGAACTATTACGGTGGGAGTTCTGGTCTTTCACCAACTTGTTTTGGTGTTTTTAAGTTTGACTTTCCAGGTGCAGATTAAGTCAGATGAAAGATGAAATTCCTCTCTGTTGATGCTCTTACTGAAAAGCAGTAGGTACAAAGAAATCTAACTCAATGGAAAGATGTAACACTTATGTTAAACTTGCTTTGTAGTAAAGGCAGGTTATTTAAGGTGGGTGGACATGTTAGAATCTTAAAACTGTACATCCTCTTAAAACCAGGTCCCACCGAGATTTGAACTCGGATCGCTGGATTCAGAGTCCAGAGTGCTAACCATTACACCATGGAACCACAAAACTAAACACCATTACGGTGGGAGTTCTGGTCTTTCACCAACTTGTTTTGGTGTTTTTAAGTTTGACTTTCCAGGTGCAGATTAAGTCAGATGAAAGATGAAATTCCTCTCTGTTGATGCTCTTACTGAAAAGCAGTAGGTACAAAGAAATCTAACTCAATGGAAAGATGTAACACTTATGTTAAACTTGCTTTGTAGTAAAGGCAGGTTATTAAAGGTGGGTGGACATGTTAGAATCTTAAAACTGTACATCCTCTTAAAACCAGGTCCCACCGAGATTTGAACTCGGATAGCTGGATTCAGAGTCCAGAGTGCTAACCATTACACCATGGAACCACAAAATCAAGGACTATTACGGTGGGAGTTCTGGTCTTTCACCAACTTGTTTTGGTGTTTTTAAGTTTGACTTTCCAGGTGCAGATTAAGTCAGATGAAAGATGAAACTCTTTTCTGTCGATGCTCTTACTGAAAAGCAGTAGGTACAAAGAAATCTAACTCAATGGAAAGATGTAACACTTATGTTAAACTTGCTTTGTAGTAAAGGCAGGTTATTAAAGGTGGGTGGACATGTTAGAATCTTAAAACTGTACATCCTCTTAAAACCAGGTCCCACCGAGATTTGAACTCGGATCGCTGGATTCAGAGTCCAGAGTGCTAACCATTACACCATGGAACCACAAAATTAAGGACTATTACGGTGGGAGTTCTGGTCTTTCACCAACTTGTTTTGGTGTTTTTAAGTTTGACTTTCCAGGTGCAGATTAAGTCAGATGAAAGATGAAATTTCTCTCTGTTGATGCTCTTACTGAAAAGCAGTAGGTACAAAGAAATCTAACTCAATGGAAAGATGTAACACTTATGTTAAACTTGCTTTGTAGTAAAGGCAGGTTATTTAAGGTGGGTGGACATGTTAGAATCTTAAAACTGTACATCCTCTTAAAACCAGGTCCCACCGAGATTTGAACTCGGATCACTGGATTCAAAGTCCAGAGTGCTAACCATTACACCATGGAACCACAAAACTAAGGACTATTACAGTGGGAGTTCTGGTCTTTCACCAACTTGTTTTGGTGTTTTTAAGTTTGA
>NC_070600.1:7206670-7209170 GCF_027409825.1 Scomber japonicus | reverse complement strand
GGATTCAAAGTCCAGAGTGCTAACCATTACACCATGGAACCACTCTAGAATGCTTTGATGTATCCTCACAGCTGTTTCTGGAGAACTGGACAATATCAAGAGTGTGTTACATTGGTCAAGGTAAGTTTCTTTAAAGGTCCATGGACAGTCTTGAAACTTTTCATATTCTTAAAATAATCAGGTCCCAACGAGATTTGAACTCCATTACACGATGGAACCACAAAACAAAAAAACTATTGTAGTAAAGGCAGGTTATTTAAGGTGGGTGGACATGTTAGAATCTTAAAACTGTACATCCTCTTAAAACCAGGTCCCACCGAGATTTGAACTCGGATCGCTGGATTCAGAGTCCAGAGTGCTAACCATTACACCATGGAACCACAAAACTAAGGACTATTACGGTGGGAGTTCTGGTCTTTCACCAACTTGTTTTGGTGTTTTTAAATTTGACTTTCCAGGTGCAGATTAAGTCAGATGAAAGATGAAACTCCTTTCTGTCGATTCTCTTACTGAAAAGCAGTAGGTTAAAAGAAATCTAACTTAATGGAAAGATGTACCACTTATGTTAAACTTTCTTTGTAGTAAAGGCAGGTTATTTAAGGTGGGTGTACATCTTAAAACTCTTAAAACTAGGTTCCACCGAGATTTGAACTCGGATCAAAAATTGTGTTACTGGAAGCTGGAAGGCCTACTTTAGACAATGTGGGGTGTCAGAAGTGGGATTTGAACCCACGCCTCCAGGGGAGGCCTACAATACAGACCGACAATTGAGAATCCACATAGCAATTGATGATGGGTGGACTCGCATGTGGCTGGAGTTCCATCAAAGTTTTAACTTGGATGGGATTCAAAGCCCTGACACCATGGAACTACTTACAAATCTCAACAGACAAGCATATTGATAGCATATAACAGAGCTCGAGCATGACATTACCAGTAACTGAACTGAACATGGTAGCAGTCACACAGTGGATACACTGGAGGAGGTAAATGCTCAGGTTCCACCGAGATTTGAACTCGGATCACTGGATTCAAAGTCCAGAGTGCTAACCATTACACCATGGAACCACAAAACTAAGGACTATTACAGTGGGAGTTCTGGTCTTTCACCAACTTGTTTTGGTGTTTTTA
The DNA here is from genome assembly GCF_027409825.1 of Scomber japonicus. Lineage (NCBI taxonomy): Eukaryota > Metazoa > Chordata > Actinopteri > Scombriformes > Scombridae > Scomber > Scomber japonicus. Next base: position 7,208,039 of record NC_070600.1, on the reverse strand, counting down.
AGTTTGACTTTCCAGGTGCAGATTAAGTCAGATGAAAGATGAAACTCCTTTCTGTCGATGCTCTTACTGAAAAGCAGTAGGTAAAAAGAAATCTAACTTAATGGAAAGATGTACCACTTATGTTAAACCTTCTTTGTAGTAAAGGCAGGTTATTTAAGGTGGGTGTACATGTTACAACCTTCAAACTGTACATCCTCTTAAAACTAGGTTCCACCGAGATTTGAACTCGGATCAAAAATTGTGTTACTGGAAGACCTACTTTAGACAATGTGGGGTGTCAGAAGTGGGATTTGAACCCACGCCTCCAGGGGAGGCCTACAATACAGACCTACAATTGAGAATCCACATAGCAATTGATGATGGGTGGACTCGCATGTGGCTGGAGTTCCATCAAAGTTTTAACTTGGATGGGATTCAAAGCCCTGACACCATGGAACTACTTACAAATCTCAACAGAGAACAGAGCTAGAGCATGACATTACCAGTAACTGAACTGAACATGGTAGCAGTCACACAGTGGATACACTGGAGGAGGTAAATGCTCAGGTTCCATCGAGATTTGAACTCGTATCACTGGATTCAAAGTCCAGAGTGCTAACCATTACACCATGGAACCACTCTAGAATGTTTTGATGTATTCTCACAGCTGTTTCTGGAGAACTGGACAATATCAAGAGTGTGTTACATTGGTCAAGGTAAGTTTCTTTAAAGGTCCATGGACAGTCTTGAAACTTTTCATATTCTTAAAATAATCAGGTCCCAACGAGATTTGAACTCCATTACACGATGGAACCACAAAACAAAAAAACTATTGTAGTAAAGGCAGGTTATTTAAGGTGGGTGGACATGTTAGAATCTTAAAACTGTACATCCTCTTAAAACCAGGTCCCACCGAGATTTGAACTCGGATCGCTGGATTCAGAGTCCAGAGTGCTAACCATTACACCATGGAACCACAAAACTAAGGACTATTACGGTGGGAGTTCTGGTCTTTCACCAACTTGTTTTGGTGTTTTTAAATTTGACTTTCCAGGTGCAGATTAAGTCAGATGAAAGATGAAACTCCTTTCTGTCGATTCTCTTACTGAAAAGCAGTAGGTTAAAAGAAATCTAACTTAATGGAAAGATGTACCACTTATGTTAAACTTTCTTTGTAGTAAAGGCAGGTTATTTAAGGTGGGTGTACATCTTAAAACTCTTAAAACTAGGTTCCACCGAGATTTGAACTCGGATCAAAAATTGTGTTACTGGAAGCTGGAAGGCCTACTTTAGACAATGTGGGGTGTCAGAAGTGGGATTTGAACCCACGCCTCCAGGGGAGGCCTACAATACAGACCGACAATTGAGAATCCACATAGCAATTGATGAT
>NC_070600.1:7201670-7204170 GCF_027409825.1 Scomber japonicus | reverse complement strand
ACTTATGTTAAACTTGCTTTGTAGTAAAGGCATGTTATTTAAGGTGGGTGGACATGTTAGAATCTTAAAACTGTACATCCTCTTAAAACCAGGTCCCACCGAGATTTGAACTCGGATCGCTGGATTCAGAGTCCAGAGTGCTAACCATTACACCATGGAACCACAAAACTAAGGACTATTAAGGTGGGAGTTCTGGTCTTTCACCAACTTGTTTTGGTGTTTTTAAATTTGACTTTCCAGGTGCAGATTAAGTCAGATGAAAGATGAAACTCCTTTCTGTCGATTCTCTTACTGAAAAGCAGTAGGTTAAAAGAAATCTAACTTAATGGAAAGATGTACCACTTATGTTAAACTTTCTTTGTAGTAAAGGCAGGTTATTTAAGGTGGGTGTACATCTTAAAACTCTTAAAACTAGGTTCCACCGAGATTTGAACTCGGATCAAAAATTGTGTTACTGGAAGCTGGAAGGCCTACTTTAGACAATGTGGGGTGTCAGAAGTGGGATTTGAACCCACGCCTCCAGGGGAGGCCTACAATACAGACCGACAATTGAGAATCCACATAGCAATTGATGATGGGTGGACTCGCATGTGGCTGGAGTTCCATCAAAGTTTTAACTTGGATGGGATTCAAAGCCCTGACACCATGGAACTACTTACAAATCTCAACAGACAAGCATATTGATAGCATATAACAGAGCTCGAGCATGACACTACCAGTAACTGAACTGAACATGGTAGCAGTCACACAGTGGATACACTGGAGGAGGTAAATGCTCAGGTTCCACCGAGATTTGAACTCGGATCACTGGATTCAAAGTCCAGAGTGCTAACCATTACACCATGGAACCACAAAACTAAGGACTATTACAGTGGGAGTTCTGGTCTTTCACCAACTTGTTTTGGTGTTTTTAAGTTTGACTTTCCAGGTGCAGATTAAGTCAGATGAAAGATGAAACTCCTTTCTGTCGATGCTCTTACTGAAAAGCAGTAGGTAAAAAGAAATCTAACTTAATGGAAAGATGTACCACTTATGTTAAACCTTCTTTGTAGTAAAGGCAGGTTATTTAAGGTGGGTGTACATGTTACAACCTTCAAACTGTACATCCTCTTAAAACTAGGTTCCACCGAGATTTGAACTCGGATCAAAAATTGTGTTACTGGAAGACCTACTTTAGACAATGTGGGGTGTCAGAAGTGGGATTTGAACCCACGCCTCCAGGGGAGGCCTACAATACAGACCTACAATTGAGAATCCACATAGCAATTGATGATGGGTGGACTCGCATGTGGCTGGAGTTCCATCAAAGTTTTAACTTGGATGGGATTCAAAGCCTTGACACCATGGAACTACTTACAAATCTCAACAGAGAACAGAGCTAGAGCATGACATTACCAGTAACTGAACTGAACATGGTAGCAGTCACACAGTGGATACACTGGAGGAGGTAAATGCTCAGGTTCCACCGAGATTTGAACTCGGATCACTGGATTCAAAGTCCAGAGTGCTAACCATTACACCATGGAACCACTCTAGAATGCTTTGATGTATCCTCACAGCTGTTTCTGGAGAACTGGACAATATCAAGAGTGTGTTACATTGGTCAAGGTAAGTTTCTTTAAAGGTCCATGGACAGTCTTGAAACTTTTCATATTCTTAAAATAATCAGGTCCCAACGAGATTTGAACTCCATTACACGATGGAACCACAAAACAAAAAAACTATTGTAGTAAAGGCAGGTTATTTAAGGTGGGTGGACATGTTAGAATCTTAAAACTGTACATCCTCTTAAAACCAGGTCCCACCGAGATTTGAACTCGGATCGCTGGATTCAGAGTCCAGAGTGCTAACCATTACACCATGGAACCACAAAACTAAGGACTATTACGGTGGGAGTTCTGGTCTTTCACCAACTTGTTTTGGTGTTTTTAAATTTGACTTTCCAGGTGCAGATTAAGTCAGATGAAAGATGAAACTCCTTTCTGTCGATTCTCTTACTGAAAAGCAGTAGGTTAAAAGAAATCTAACTTAATGGAAAGATGTACCACTTATGTTAAACTTTCTTTGTAGTAAAGGCAGGTTATTTAAGGTGGGTGTACATCTTAAAACTCTTAAAACTAGGTTCCACCGAGATTTGAACTCGGATCAAAAATTGTGTTACTGGAAGCTGGAAGGCCTACTTTAGACAATGTGGGGTGTCAGAAGTGGGATTTGAACCCACGCCTCCAGGGGAGGCCTACAATACAGACCGACAATTGAGAATCCACATAGCAATTGATGATGGGTGGACTCGCATGTGGCTGGAGTTCCATCAAAGTTTTAACTTGGATGGGATTCAAAGCCCTGACACCATGGAACTACTTACAAATCTCAACAGACAAGCATATTGATAGCATATAACAGAGCTCGAGCATGACATTACCAGTAACTGAGCTGAACATGGTAGCAGTCACACAGTGGATACACTGGAGGAGGTAAATGCTCAGGTTCCACCGAGATT
>NC_070600.1:7181670-7191670 GCF_027409825.1 Scomber japonicus | reverse complement strand
TGTTTTGATGTATCCTCACAGCTGTTTCTGGAGAACTGGACAATATCAAGAGTGTGTTACATTGGTCAAGGTAAGTTTCTTTAAAGGTCCATGGACAGTCTTGAAACTTTTCATCCTCTTAAAATAATCAGGTCCCAACGAGATTTGAACTCCATTACACCATGGAACCACAGAACAAAAAAACTATTGTAGTAAAGGCAGGTTATTTAAGGGGGGTGGACATGTTAGAATCTTAAAACTGTACATCCTCTTAAAACCAGGTCCCACCGAGATTTGAACTCGGATCGCTGGATTCAGAGTCCAGAGTGCTAACCATTACACCATGGAACCACAAAACTAAGGACTATTACGGTGGGAGTTCTGGTCTTTCACCAACTTGTTTTGGTGTTTTTAAATTTGACTTTCCAGGTGCAGATTAAGTCAGATGAAAGATGAAACTCCTTTCTGTCGATTCTCTTACTGAAAAGCAGTAGGTTAAAAGAAATCTAACTTAATGGAAAGATGTACCACTTATGTTAAACTTTCTTTGTAGTAAAGGCAGGTTATTTAAGGTGGGTGTACATCTTAAAACTCTTAAAACTAGGTTCCACCGAGATTTGAACTCGGATCAAAAATTGTGTTACTGGAAGCTGGAAGGCCTACTTTAGACAATGTGGGGTGTCAGAAGTGGGATTTGAACCCACGCCTCCAGGGGAGGCCTACAATACAGACCGACAATTGAGAATCCACATAGCAATTGATGATGGGTGGACTCGCATGTGGCTGGAGTTCCATCAAAGTTTTAACTTGGATGGGATTCAAAGCCCTGACACCATGGAACTACTTACAAATCTCAACAGACAAGCATATTGATAGCATATAACAGAGCTCGAGCATGACACTACCAGTAACTGAACTGAACATGGTAGCAGTCACACAGTGGATACACTGGAGGAGGTAAATGCTCAGGTTCCACCGAGATTTGAACTCGGATCACTGGATTCAAAGTCCAGAGTGCTAACCATTACACCATGGAACCACAAAACTAAGGACTATTACAGTGGGAGTTCTGGTCTTTCACCAACTTGTTTTGGTGTTTTTAAGTTTGACTTTCCAGGTGCAGATTAAGTCAGATGAAAGATGAAACTCCTTTCTGTCGATGCTCTTACTGAAAAGCAGTAGGTAAAAAGAAATCTAACTTAATGGAAAGATGTACCACTTATGTTAAACCTTCTTTGTAGTAAAGGCAGGTTATTTAAGGTGGGTGTACATGTTACAACCTTCAAACTGTACATCCTCTTAAAACTAGGTTCCACCGAGATTTGAACTCGGATCAAAAATTGTGTTACTGGAAGACCTACTTTAGACAATGTGGGGTGTCAGAAGTGGGATTTGAACCCACGCCTCCAGGGGAGGCCTACAATACAGACCTACAATTGAGAATCCACATAGCAATTGATGATGGGTGGACTCGCATGTGGCTGGAGTTCCATCAAAGTTTTAACTTGGATGGGATTCAAAGCCCTGACACCATGGAACTACTTACAAATCTCAACAGAGAACAGAGCTAGAGCATGACATTACCAGTAACTGAACTGAACATGGTAGCAGTCACACAGTGGATACACTGGAGGAGGTAAATGCTCAGGTTCCACCGAGATTTGAACTCGGATCACTGGATTCAAAGTCCAGAGTGCTAACCATTACACCATGGAACCACTCTAGAATGCTTTGATGTATCCTCACAGCTGTTTCTGGAGAACTGGACAATATCAAGAGTGTGTTACATTGGTCAAGGTAAGTTTCTTTAAAGGTCCATGGACAGTCTTGAAACTTTTCATATTCTTAAAATAATCAGGTCCCAACGAGATTTGAACTCCATTACACGATGGAACCACAAAACAAAAAAACTATTGTAGTAAAGGCAGGTTATTTAAGGTGGGTGGACATGTTAGAATCTTAAAACTGTACATCCTCTTAAAACCAGGTCCCACCGAGATTTGAACTCGGATCGCTGGATTCAGAGTCCAGAGTGCTAACCATTACACCATGGAACCACAAAACTAAGGACTATTACGGTGGGAGTTCTGGTCTTTCACCAACTTGTTTTGGTGTTTTTAAATTTGACTTTCCAGGTGCAGATTAAGTCAGATGAAAGATGAAACTCCTTTCTGTCGATTCTCTTACTGAAAAGCAGTAGGTTAAAAGAAATCTAACTTAATGGAAAGATGTACCACTTATGTTAAACTTTCTTTGTAGTAAAGGCAGGTTATTTAAGGTGGGTGTACATCTTAAAACTCTTAAAACTAGGTTCCACCGAGATTTGAACTCGGATCAAAAATTGTGTTACTGGAAGCTGGAAGGCCTACTTTAGACAATGTGGGGTGTCAGAAGTGGGATTTGAACCCACGCCTCCAGGGGAGGCCTACAATACAGACCGACAATTGAGAATCCACATAGCAATTGATGATGGGTGGACTCGCATGTGGCTGGAGTTCCATCAAAGTTTTAACTTGGATGGGATTCAAAGCCCTGACACCATGGAACTACTTACAAATCTCAACAGACAAGCATATTGATAGCATATAACAGAGCTCGAGCATGACATTACCAGTAACTGAGCTGAACATGGTAGCAGTCACACAGTGGATACACTGGAGGAGGTAAATGCTCAGGTTCCACCGAGATTTGAACTCGGATCACTGGATTCAAAGTCCAGAGTGCTAACCATTACACCATGGAACCACAAAACTAAGGACTATTACAGTGGGAGTTCTGGTCTTTCACCAACTTGTTTTGGTGTTTTTAAGTTTGACTTTCCAGGTGCAGATTAAGTCAGATGAAAGATGAAACTCCTTTCTGTCGATGCTCTTACTGAAAAGCAGTAGGTAAAAAGAAATCTAACTTAATGGAAAGATGTACCACTTATGTTAAACCTTCTTTGTAGTAAAGGCAGGTTATTTAAGGTGGGTGTACATGTTACAACCTTCAAACTGTACATCCTCTTAAAACTAGGTTCCACCGAGATTTGAACTCGGATCGCTGGATTCAGAGTCCAGAGTGCTAACCATTACACCATGGAACCACAAAACTAAGAACTATTACGGTGGGAGTTCTGGTCTTTCACCAACTTGTTTTGGTGTTTTTAAGTTTGACTTTCCAGGTGCAGATTAAGTCAGATGAAAGATGAAATTCCTCTCTGTTGATGCTCTTACTGAAAAGCAGTAGGTACAAAGAAATCTAACTCAATGGAAAGATGTAACACTTATGTTAAACTTGCTTTGTAGTAAAGGCAGGTTATTTAAGGTGGGTGGACATGTTAGAATCTTAAAACTGTACATCCTCTTAAAACCAGGTCCCACCGAGATTTGAACTCGGATCGCTGGATTCAGAGTCCAGAGTGCTAACCATTACACCATGGAACCACAAAACTAAGGACTATTACGGTGGGAGTTCTGGTCTTTCACCAACTTGTTTTGGTGTTTTTAAGTTTGACTTTCCAGGTGCAGATTAAGTCAGATGAAAGATGAAATTCCTCTCTGTTGATGCTCTTACTGAAAAGCAGTAGGTTAAAAGAAATCTAACTTAATGGAAAGATGTACCACTTATGTTAAACTTTCTTTGTAGTAAAGGCAGGTTATTTAAGGTGGGTGTACATCTTAAAACTCTTAAAACTAGGTTCCACCGAGATTTGAACTCGGATCAAAAATTGTGTTACTGGAAGCTGGAAGGCCTACTTTAGACAATGTGGGGTGTCAGAAGTGGGATTTGAACCCCCGCCTCCAGGGGAGGCCTACAATACAGACCTACAATTGAGAATCCACATAGCAATTGATGATGGGTGGATTCGCATGTGGCTGGAGTTCCATCAAAGTTTTAACTTGGATGGGATTCAAAGCCCTGACACCATGGAACTACTTACAAATCTCAACAGACAAGCATATTGATAGCATATAACAGAGCTCGAGCATGACATTACCAGTAACTGAACTGAACATGGTAGCAGTCACACAGTGGATACACTGGAGGAGGTAAATGCTCAGGTTCCACCGAGATTTGAACTCGGATCACTGGATTCAAAGTCCAGAGTGCTAACCATTACACCATGGAACCACAAAACTAAGGACTATTACGGTGGGAGTTCTGGTCTTTCACCAACTTGTTTTGGTGTTTTTAAGTTTGACTTTCCAGGTGCAGATTAAGTCAGATGAAAGATGAAACTCCTTTCTGTCGATGCTCTTACTGAAAAGCAGTAGGTAAAAAGAAATCTAACTTAATGGAAAGATGTACCACTTATGTTAAACCTTCTTTGTAGTAAAGGCAGGTTATTTAAGGTGGGTGTACATGTTACAACCTTCAAACTGTACATCCTCTTAAAACTAGGTTCCACCGAGATTTGAACTCGGATCGCTGGATTCAGAGTCCAGAGTGCTAACCATTACACCATGGAACCACAAAACTAAAAACTATTACGGTGGGAGTTCTGGTCTTTCACCAACTTGTTTTGGTGTTTTTAAGTTTGACTTTCCAGGTGCAGATTAAGTCAGATGAAAGATGAAATTCCTCTCTGTTGATGCTCTTACTGAAAAGCAGTAGGTACAAAGAAATCTAACTCAATGGAAAGATGTAACACTTATGTTAAACTTGCTTTGTAGTAAAGGCAGGTTATTTAAGGTGGGTGGACATGTTAGAATCTTAAAACTGTACATCCTCTTAAAACCAGGTCCCACCGAGATTTGAACTCGGATCGCTGGATTCAGAGTCCAGAGTGCTAACCATTACACCATGGAACCACAAAACTAAGGACTATTACGGTGGGAGTTCTGGTCTTTCACCAACTTGTTTTGGTGTTTTTAAGTTTGACTTTCCAGGTGCAGATTAAGTCAGATGAAAGATGAAATTCCTCTCTGTTGATGCTCTTACTGAAAAGCAGTAGGTACAAAGAAATCTAACTCAATGGAAAGATGTACCACTTATGTTAAACTTGCTTTGTAGTAAAGGCAGGTTATTTAAGGTGGGTGGACATGTTAGAATCTTAAAACTGTACATCCTCTTAAAACCAGGTCCCACCGAGATTTGAACTCGGATCGCTGGATTCAGAGTCCAGAGTGCTAACCATTACACCATGGAACCACAAAACTAAGGACTATTACGGTGGGAGTTCTGGTCTTTCACCAACTTGTTTTGGTGTTTTTAAGTTTGACTTTCCAGGTGCAGATTAAGTCAGATGAAAGATGAAATTCCTCTCTGTTGATGCTCTTACTGAAAAGCAGTAGGTACAAAGAAATCTAACTCAATGGAAAGATGTAACACTTATGTTAAACTTGCTTTGTAGTAAAGGCAGGTTATTTAAGGTGGGTGGACATGTTAGAATCTTAAAACTGTACATCCTCTTAAAACCAGGTCCCACCGAGATTTGAACTCGGATCGCTGGATTCAGAGTCCAGAGTGCTAACCATTACACCATGGAACCACAAAACTAAGGACTATTACGGTGGGAGTTCTGGTCTTTCACCAACTTGTTTTGGTGTTTTTAAATTTGACTTTCCAGGTGCAGATTAAGTCAGATGAAAGATGAAACTCCTTTCTGTCGATTCTCTTACTGAAAAGCAGTAGGTTAAAAGAAATCTAACTTAATGGAAAGATGTACCACTTATGTTAAACTTTCTTTGTAGTAAAGGCAGGTTATTTAAGGTGGGTGTACATCTTAAAACTCTTAAAACTAGGTTCCACCGAGATTTGAACTCGGATCAAAAATTGTGTTACTGGAAGCTGGAAGGCCTACTTTAGACAATGTGGGGTGTCAGAAGTGGGATTTGAACCCACGCCTCCAGGGGAGGCCTACAATACAGACCGACAATTGAGAATCCACATAGCAATTGATGATGGGTGGACTCGCATGTGGCTGGAGTTCCATCAAAGTTTTAACTTGGATGGGATTCAAAGCCCTGACAGCATGGAACTACTTACAAATCTCAACAGACAAGCATATTGATAGCATATAACAGAGCTCGAGCATGACATTACCAGTAACTGAACTGAACATGGTAGCAGTCACACAGTGGATACACTGGAGGAGGTAAATGCTCAGGTTCCACCGAGATTTGAACTCGGATCACTGGATTCAAAGTCCAGAGTGCTAACCATTACACCATGGAACCACAAAACTAAGGACTATTACAGTGGGAGTTCTGGTCTTTCACCAACTTGTTTTGGTGTTTTTAAGTTTGACTTTCCAGGTGCAGATTAAGTCAGATGAAAGATGAAACTCCTTTCTGTCGATGCTCTTACTGAAAAGCAGTAGGTAAAAAGAAATCTAACTTAATGGAAAGATGTACCACTTATGTTAAACCTTCTTTGTAGTAAAGGCAGGTTATTTAAGGTGGGTGTACATGTTACAACCTTCAAACTGTACATCCTCTTAAAACTAGGTTCCACCGAGATTTGAACTCGGATCAAAAATTGTGTTACTGGAAGACCTACTTTAGACAATGTGGGGTGTCAGAAGTGGGATTTGAACCCACGCCTCCAGGGGAGGCCTACAATACAGACCTACAATTGAGAATCCACATAGCAATTGATGATGGGTGGACTCGCATGTGGCTGGAGTTCCATCAAAGTTTTAACTTGGATGGGATTCAAAGCCCTGACACCATGGAACTACTTACAAATCTCAACAGACAAGCATATTGATAGCATATAACAGAGCTAGAGCATGACATTACCAGTAACTGAACTGAACATGGTAGCAGACACACAGTGGATACACTAGAGGAGGTAAATGTTCAGGTTCCACCGAGATTTGAACTCGGATCACTGGATTCAAAGTCCAGAGTGCTAACCATTACACCATGGAACCACTCTAGAATGTTTTGATGTATCCTCACAGCTGTTTCTGGAGAACTGGACAATATCAAGAGTGTGTTACATTGGTCAAGGTAAGTTTCTTTAAAGGTCCATGGACAGTCTTGAAACTTTTCATCCTCTTAAAATAATCAGGTCCCAACGAGATTTGAACTCCATTACACCATGGAACCACAGAACAAAAAAACTATTGTAGTAAAGGCAGGTTATTTAAGGGGGGTGGACATGTTAGAATCTTAAAACTGTACATCCTCTTAAAACCAGGTCCCACCGAGATTTGAACTCGGATCGCTGGATTCAGAGTCCAGAGTGCTAACCATTACACCATGGAACCACAAAACTAAGGACTATTACGGTGGGAGTTCTGGTCTTTCACCAACTTGTTTTGGTGTTTTTAAATTTGACTTTCCAGGTGCAGATTAAGTCAGATGAAAGATGAAACTCCTTTCTGTCGATTCTCTTACTGAAAAGCAGTAGGTTAAAAGAAATCTAACTTAATGGAAAGATGTACCACTTATGTTAAACTTTCTTTGTAGTAAAGGCAGGTTATTTAAGGTGGGTGTACATCTTAAAACTCTTAAAACTAGGTTCCACCGAGATTTGAACTCGGATCAAAAATTGTGTTACTGGAAGCTGGAAGGCCTACTTTAGACAATGTGGGGTGTCAGAAGTGGGATTTGAACCCACGCCTCCAGGGGAGGCCTACAATACAGACCGACAATTGAGAATCCACATAGCAATTGATGATGGGTGGACTCGCATGTGGCTGGAGTTCCATCAAAGTTTTAACTTGGATGGGATTCAAAGCCCTGACACCATGGAACTACTTACAAATCTCAACAGACAAGCATATTGATAGCATATAACAGAGCTCGAGCATGACACTACCAGTAACTGAACTGAACATGGTAGCAGTCACACAGTGGATACACTGGAGGAGGTAAATGCTCAGGTTCCACCGAGATTTGAACTCGGATCACTGGATTCAAAGTCCAGAGTGCTAACCATTACACCATGGAACCACAAAACTAAGGACTATTACAGTGGGAGTTCTGGTCTTTCACCAACTTGTTTTGGTGTTTTTAAGTTTGACTTTCCAGGTGCAGATTAAGTCAGATGAAAGATGAAACTCCTTTCTGTCGATGCTCTTACTGAAAAGCAGTAGGTAAAAAGAAATCTAACTTAATGGAAAGATGTACCACTTATGTTAAACCTTCTTTGTAGTAAAGGCAGGTTATTTAAGGTGGGTGTACATGTTACAACCTTCAAACTGTACATCCTCTTAAAACTAGGTTCCACCGAGATTTGAACTCGGATCAAAAATTGTGTTACTGGAAGACCTACTTTAGACAATGTGGGGTGTCAGAAGTGGGATTTGAACCCACGCCTCCAGGGGAGGCCTACAATACAGACCTACAATTGAGAATCCACATAGCAATTGATGATGGGTGGACTCGCATGTGGCTGGAGTTCCATCAAAGTTTTAACTTGGATGGGATTCAAAGCCCTGACACCATGGAACTACTTACAAATCTCAACAGAGAACAGAGCTAGAGCATGACATTACCAGTAACTGAACTGAACATGGTAGCAGTCACACAGTGGATACACTGGAGGAGGTAAATGCTCAGGTTCCACCGAGATTTGAACTCGGATCACTGGATTCAAAGTCCAGAGTGCTAACCATTACACCATGGAACCACTCTAGAATGCTTTGATGTATCCTCACAGCTGTTTCTGGAGAACTGGACAATATCAAGAGTGTGTTACATTGGTCAAGGTAAGTTTCTTTAAAGGTCCATGGACAGTCTTGAAACTTTTCATATTCTTAAAATAATCAGGTCCCAACGAGATTTGAACTCCATTACACGATGGAACCACAAAACAAAAAAACTATTGTAGTAAAGGCAGGTTATTTAAGGTGGGTGGACATGTTAGAATCTTAAAACTGTACATCCTCTTAAAACCAGGTCCCACCGAGATTTGAACTCGGATCGCTGGATTCAGAGTCCAGAGTGCTAACCATTACACCATGGAACCACAAAACTAAGGACTATTACGGTGGGAGTTCTGGTCTTTCACCAACTTGTTTTGGTGTTTTTAAATTTGACTTTCCAGGTGCAGATTAAGTCAGATGAAAGATGAAACTCCTTTCTGTCGATTCTCTTACTGAAAAGCAGTAGGTTAAAAGAAATCTAACTTAATGGAAAGATGTACCACTTATGTTAAACTTTCTTTGTAGTAAAGGCAGGTTATTTAAGGTGGGTGTACATCTTAAAACTCTTAAAACTAGGTTCCACCGAGATTTGAACTCGGATCAAAAATTGTGTTACTGGAAGCTGGAAGGCCTACTTTAGACAATGTGGGGTGTCAGAAGTGGGATTTGAACCCACGCCTCCAGGGGAGGCCTACAATACAGACCGACAATTGAGAATCCACATAGCAATTGATGATGGGTGGACTCGCATGTGGCTGGAGTTCCATCAAAGTTTTAACTTGGATGGGATTCAAAGCCCTGACACCATGGAACTACTTACAAATCTCAACAGACAAGCATATTGATAGCATATAACAGAGCTCGAGCATGACATTACCAGTAACTGAGCTGAACATGGTAGCAGTCACACAGTGGATACACTGGAGGAGGTAAATGCTCAGGTTCCACCGAGATTTGAACTCGGATCACTGGATTCAAAGTCCAGAGTGCTAACCATTACACCATGGAACCACAAAACTAAGGACTATTACAGTGGGAGTTCTGGTCTTTCACCAACTTGTTTTGGTGTTTTTAAGTTTGACTTTCCAGGTGCAGATTAAGTCAGATGAAAGATGAAACTCCTTTCTGTCGATGCTCTTACTGAAAAGCAGTAGGTAAAAAGAAATCTAACTTAATGGAAAGATGTACCACTTATGTTAAACCTTCTTTGTAGTAAAGGCAGGTTATTTAAGGTGGGTGTACATGTTACAACCTTCAAACTGTACATCCTCTTAAAACTAGGTTCCACCGAGATTTGAACTCGGATCGCTGGATTCAGAGTCCAGAGTGCTAACCATTACACCATGGAACCACAAAACTAAGAACTATTACGGTGGGAGTTCTGGTCTTTCACCAACTTGTTTTGGTGTTTTTAAGTTTGACTTTCCAGGTGCAGATTAA
>NC_070600.1:7174170-7176670 GCF_027409825.1 Scomber japonicus | reverse complement strand
AAGTCCAGAGTGCTAACCATTACACCATGGAACCACAAAACTAAGGACTATTACAGTGGGAGTTCTGGTCTTTCACCAACTTGTTTTGGTGTTTTTAAGTTTGACTTTCCAGGTGCAGATTAAGTCAGATGAAAGATGAAACTCCTTTCTGTCGATGCTCTTACTGAAAAGCAGTAGGTAAAAAGAAATCTAACTTAATGGAAAGATGTACCACTTATGTTAAACCTTCTTTGTAGTAAAGGCAGGTTATTTAAGGTGGGTGTACATGTTACAACCTTCAAACTGTACATCCTCTTAAAACTAGGTTCCACCGAGATTTGAACTCGGATCAAAAATTGTGTTACTGGAAGACCTACTTTAGACAATGTGGGGTGTCAGAAGTGGGATTTGAACCCACGCCTCCAGGGGAGGCCTACAATACAGACCTACAATTGAGAATCCACATAGCAATTGATGATGGGTGGACTCGCATGTGGCTGGAGTTCCATCAAAGTTTTAACTTGGATGGGATTCAAAGCCCTGACACCATGGAACTACTTACAAATCTCGACAGACAAGCATATTGATAGCATATAACAGAGCTAGAGCATGACATTACCAGTAACTGAACTGAACATGGTAGCAGACACACAGTGGATACACTAGAGGAGGTAAATGTTCAGGTTCCACCGAGATTTGAACTCGGATCACTGGATTCAAAGTCCAGAGTGCTAACCATTACACCATGGAACCACTCTAGAATGTTTTGATGTATCCTCACAGCTGTTTCTGGAGAACTGGACAATATCAAGAGTGTGTTACATTGGTCAAGGTAAGTTTCTTTAAAGGTCCATGGACAGTCTTGAAACTTTTCATCCTCTTAAAATAATCAGGTCCCAACGAGATTTGAACTCCATTACACCATGGAACCACAGAACAAAAAAACTATTGTAGTAAAGGCAGGTTATTTAAGGGGGGTGGACATGTTAGAATCTTAAAACTGTACATCCTCTTAAAACCAGGTCCCACCGAGATTTGAACTCGGATCGCTGGATTCAGAGTCCAGAGTGCTAACCATTACACCATGGAACCACAAAACTAAGGACTATTACGGTGGGAGTTCTGGTCTTTCACCAACTTGTTTTGGTGTTTTTAAGTTTGACTTTCCAGGTGCAGATTAAGTCAGATGAAAGATGAAATTCCTCTCTGTTGATGCTCTTACTGAAAAGCAGTAGGTACAAAGAAATCTAACTCAATGGAAAGATGTAACACTTATGTTAAACTTGCTTTGTAGTAAAGGCAGGTTATTTAAGGTGGGTGGACATGTTAGAATCTTAAAACTGTACATCCTCTTAAAACCAGGTCCCACCGAGATTTGAACTCGGATCGCTGGATTCAGAGTCCAGAGTGCTAACCATTACACCATGGAACCACAAAACTAAGGACTATTACGGTGGGAGTTCTGGTCTTTCACCAACTTGTTTTGGTGTTTTTAAGTTTGACTTTCCAGGTGCAGATTAAGTCAGATGAAAGATGAAATTCCTCTCTGTTGATGCTCTTACTGAAAAGCAGTAGGTACAAAGAAATCTAACTCAATGGAAAGATGTAACACTTATGTTAAACTTGCTTTGTAGTAAAGGCAGGTTATTTAAGGTGGGTGGACATGTTAGAATCTTAAAACTGTACATCCTCTTAAAACCAGGTCCCACCGAGATTTGAACTCGGATCGCTGGATTCAGAGTCCAGAGTGCTAACCATTACACCATGGAACCACAAAACTAAGGACTATTACGGTGGGAGTTCTGGTCTTTCACCAACTTGTTTTGGTGTTTTTAAATTTGACTTTCCAGGTGCAGATTAAGTCAGATGAAAGATGAAACTCCTTTCTGTCGATTCTCTTACTGAAAAGCAGTAGGTTAAAAGAAATCTAACTTAATGGAAAGATGTACCACTTATGTTAAACTTTCTTTGTAGTAAAGGCAGGTTATTTAAGGTGGGTGTACATCTTAAAACTCTTAAAACTAGGTTCCACCGAGATTTGAACTCGGATCAAAAATTGTGTTACTGGAAGCTGGAAGGCCTACTTTAGACAATGTGGGGTGTCAGAAGTGGGATTTGAACCCACGCCTCCAGGGGAGGCCTACAATACAGACCGACAATTGAGAATCCACATAGCAATTGATGATGGGTGGACTCGCATGTGGCTGGAGTTCCATCAAAGTTTTAACTTGGATGGGATTCAAAGCCCTGACAGCATGGAACTACTTACAAATCTCAACAGACAAGCATATTGATAGCATATAACAGAGCTCGAGCATGACATTACCAGTAACTGAACTGAACATGGTAGCAGTCACACAGTGGATACACTGGAGGAGGTAAATGCTCAGGTTCCACCGAGATTTGAACTCGGATCACTGGATTCAAAGTCCAGAGTGCTAACCATTACACCATGGAACCACAAAACTAAGGACTATTACAGTGGGAGTTCTGGTCTTTCACCAACTTGTTTTGGTGTTTT